>NC_043977.1:10064515-10247015 GCF_902148855.1 Sphaeramia orbicularis
TCTGTGTTGTTTACACACCAACAACTGTACCATCGAGTCCTGTTGTATAATAAATATGTATATATCTTTTAGATCAGGGCTGTCAAACTCATTCTAGTTCAGGTTCCACATTCAACCCAATATGAGCTCAAATGGACCCAAACTGTACAATAATAACATAACAGCCTATAAATGATAATTCTCTTTTAGTGCAAATAAAAAGAAAATTATATTATTAAAATGTTTATATTTACAAACTATCCTTTCACAAAAAATGTGAATAACCTGAACAACCTGAAATTGTAACAATATTCTGCCTCAGTTTATCATTTCTACATGTGCATTACAAATCAGATCTACAAAGGCACAAAACATTTACTAACAGGCAGAATATTGGTCAAATACCGTGAATAGGACTTGCATGTGCTCAAACATTTTAGCTCGTCTAGATCATTCTGTGTCCATGTTCATCTTATTTTTAGTTCTCTCTAGTGACTTTTATCCTGTGTGATAGTCAGTTCACTTTCTGTCTAGTTGTAGACAGAGCCCCTCATTTCACTGACAAAAACATCCATTATCAGATTTTTTTACAAACACTGCATCTCATATATATACACACACACACACACACACACACACACACACACACACACACACACACACACACACACACACACACACACATATTTACAGAAAAAAATACAACTATAAATGAACTATACAAACCGCTGAACATTTGAAAAAAGGCAGAAAAAAAAAAAGTGAAACTCAAAAACACACTAAAACACTCTCGTAGAACAGGCCAAAACAGCACTATCACTATTATATACAATTATTTACAAGAATTCAGGCTAAAACCTCACTAAACTACTGATTAAATTAATAAAAATCTTCCATGTCTCTCTCACCGACTGCACTCTGCTGCTCTCTGCTCCACCCACTTCCCCCCCGTCCCCCAATGCGGACATCTTGAATACCGTAAAATACAAAAGGTGTCACCGGTGACACACATGGACTTAAAAGGGTTAAATCATTTTCAGATGAATGTTTGTGAGATTTCTTCACTTTCTGACTTGTCATCTACATACATACCGTCTGTTCGGCTGAAAACTTGACTTGACTTAAACAAAGCCTGTGCTGGCAGAGGGGTGGAGAATGGCATTGTGGGAGAAGACTTACGGTCTACAGCCTTCACCAACATGGCGAGGCGGTCGGCAACCACAGATTTTCAAAACGTTGCAAAAATCCCCTATAAAAGTCTAATTTAATTGTGTCAAATGTTTGTGTCGGCGTTCCCTTCGGGGACAGATCGTTCCAGTTCCCAGCGTCCAATGGTGAAATGAAAGACACAATATTTACCCGAGTCCTGACACATAATTAGTCACATAAAGACGTTCTGTTTCTTTATCCAAATGGGCGACATGTGAGCGTCAGGGTCTGGGTTCTACAGCCCACACAGTTTCCTCCAGTAGATGTGAACATATGTCATTATTTTACTGTTTCTGGGTTCATGTCTTTGTATTTGGGCTCATTTTTGTCTCTTTTTTTTTTTTTAATCTTGTTCTGTGATGGATTCACTGATGGATTGTCTTTTCTGTGTTATCAGTCTTAATGTTGTAAAAAAAATAATGGATAATTACTATTACTACTACTATTATAAATACTTTAATTTTACTTTGCTCATATATTTTATTACCTTGTATATATCCTTATATGTTGTGATGAACTGGAGACATGTCCTGGGTGTACCCCGCCTTCACCAATAAGTAGCTGGGATAGGCTCCAGTGACCCCCGTGACCCTAGTGGGGATAAAACGGGTTCAGAAGATGAATGAAAGTTGTATAGATTTCTTCTTTGGCCTTTTGTATATTTCTTTCCAGTTTGGTATATTGTATTATTATTAATATTATCTATCTATCTATCTATCTATCTATCTATCTATCTATCTATCTATCTATCTATCTATCTATCTATCTATCTATCTATCTATCTATCTATCTATCTATCTATCTATCTATCTATCTATCTATCTATCTATCTATCTATCTATCTATCCCTTTTGTTCATTGTGCTACTTATTTATGTCTATTTTTGTCCATTTTATTGCCTATTTTGTTAAGTTTTTATCAATTGTCTCCTTTTGTTCATTTTTCACAAATTCTGCAGCTTATTTTTTCACTTTATTCAATTCGATACTTACATTCGTACATTTCTTCCATTTATTTTGTTAACTTTTTTAATCCAATTGAAATATATGACTTTTGAGTTTTACAAAATGTTCCCTTTTTTCTTAATTTGTCCCCCCCCCTTAATTTTACAGATTTGACCCCAGAACAATTTTTTCTCAAATATACAACTTCATAATAATCACAACATTCTCAAAGTATAATTTTATAACTTATTTACTTGTAAATTTGTGATGTTTAAATTATCCTACCATTATCATTATAATTATTATTAATAGCTGATTTTCATTGTTCCTACAACAGTGACAATAAAGATTTATTTAATTCTATTCTAATTAATTTCAAATCCATTAAAACTAAAACCTGTTCTGATCATGTAAGGAGTAAAAAGCACAGATAATTTTGTTCAAATGTTGGAAGTGAAAGTAAAAACAGATATTGGAGACTATAATGAAGTATAGTGATGCAGTATTTGGGACAAAAAACAGCAGTGATGAGGACCTGAATCCATCAGACTTTTTCTCTTCATTGATCACTCCTCGGTGACAACTCATCGATTGGACTGATTGATTTGTTAGCGCTGCCGTTAGCGTCCTGACCGCCGCCGCCGTGTTAATGAGCTGTTTTGCTGAACAGAGGTAGCCTTCCTTATCAACACATGCTCACATTCAGCCGTCGTCTTCAGCGTATGCGTCCCAGCTGACGGGATCCTCTTGCCCAATCAGAGCGTCCCATTGCCTCGGCCCGCCGTCTGTCAGAGCTATGTTAATGGAGCGCTCTGATTTACAACCTGCTTCTTTCCAAATCTAAATTTACAGCCCACAGCCTTGTTGAATTAGTCATTTCTGGGAAGTAGGAAGGATCTTCATTATGGTGTTTATTGTGGCTTTAGTGCTTTTTTCACAGGGTAACGGCAGTTCAACATCTATCTAAACATCAACCAAAACCAGAGTTGAGTAGAAGGTAGAGATGAAGGACATATATACCATATAAACCACATAAACTGTACCTGTTACTGCCTTTTATCGTTGGTACGACATGTTGTAAAACTGTATTATCCGTCTTTATATTCTTACTGTTAACAACTACTCTTTTTTAAAATACATAATTGTAAATACTGTAAATAATATTCTCGTTTAGCACCATTATGGCTTATTATGTAACTTTTAAACTTTGTAACTTGTTTCTTTGTTTTGTTACCTCCGCCAGGAGGTATTGTGATCACTTTGCTTTGTGTGTTTGCGTGTGCGTTTGTTTGTTTGCATGTTTGTTTGTTTATTAGCAAGATAATTCAAAAAGTTATGGACGGATTTTCATGAAATTTTCAGGAAATGTTGATACTGGCACAAGGAAGAAATTATTAAATTTAGGTGGTGGTGGGGGCGGGGGGTGCAGATCTGTCTTGGTGGTGGTCTGCGCTGAGTGCTTTTCTTGTTTGGTTTTGTTTTGATGTTCTGCTGCTGCCTCTTGGCCAGGTCGTCATTGTAAACCTACCTGGTTTAACCCTTGAACCCCTAACGTGTCTGCGGTGATTGTTTACATTCATAAAAATTCAACCGTTTGCTCAATAGAAAAAAGTTCACAACGTGCCGATAGAATAGACCTTGTTCTTTCCATTGATATCTGAACATGCTCAGTGCACCCCCTGCTATCTGTGTAATGGGGAGTAAAACACAAGGCAGTGAGTGAGACCGGCTTGCTTAACAGTTTGGACTTTTTTTTTTTTTTTACACTGTTTTCCTTGTTGTTTTTTGTTTTTACTGTTATTTACAGTGTTGTTGTTTTCCTTTATTTTTTACTGTGTTTTTACTGAGTTTTGAATGTGTAACTGTGTTCTGGAGTTCAACCCGGTGTCAAAAAGCAGGACAAAACAGCTGTTCTTCACTTGAACCAAAAGAGGGGGTTTCAGCCCTTAAGAATCGAATCGAATCGAATCGAATCGAATAGATCTTTATTGTCACTGCTACAGGAGCAATGAGCAGTTTAATTTTTAATCAGTTTAAATTGGACCATTGTTCTATTTCTGGATGGTTTAGATTTCACAACTAGTGTGTCCATCCACTGTCATTGACTCAACTCCATGGGTTTTACTGGTGAATCAATGTTGTAGAAGATGACAGTGTCTCCACGGTAACTACAGAGCCTCTGAACGTCCAAATGGGTCACATCTGATGACCATGAAAAGATGACTAACTGTATTTTACACCAATTATTTACATGTATTAATAGGATTAGTGGATCAACAGGTATTAAACAGTTACATCAGTAGATGTTTGGGTGTTTAAAGGTTAAATCTCGTGTTTTTTTCCTGGAGTCGAAGCTCGTTCAGAAAACTCAGACTTTATAGTTTTTGTTTGTGATCAAACAGAAACACAAATGTCTTGAATGAAAATCTGATGATGGATTTAATCATGAATTTAAAACAGAATCCGGTTTGTTTGTGTCTGTACAGAGGTTTAGTTCTTCCTCTGTAGTTAAATCATCACAGTGGTCGTAGCGCCCCCTACAGGCAGCTCGGTCAGTTTAATGAACCCAAACCTCAGATGAAGACGATACAACATCTGAGTTTTATTAAGAGACAAAGGTTAAACTGACTCTAAAAAACAGAAAACATCTACGTCTACATCTTTAATTAATGACCCTGTGATGAAACTAAACCAGGACTCAGCCCTCTGCTGTAAAGGTTGGATTGCTTCCATGGTGACGTACATCCTAACATTAGTTTTACTGCTGGACCGACAGTACTTGTACTTTTACAAGTATTTTTACATTGTCGTCTTGGTATTTTTAATTTTACCTCCCTGTGCCAGTGCTTTTTTCTGGTCATTTCAATAACAAACTGTTTTTCGTTATTTAAACATATTAGTTTCTTCTTCTTCTTTCTTTTGATCCAACCACCGTGCATTGATTTAATCACATTTGCCTTCTTGCATAACCATCTGAACAGGAAACACAGACTACAATGAAACTGCAATGAAACTATCGACTCGCTGCATGCACAAACCTTAGAAATATTAGATAAATATTTGACCAAAACCTAAGACATGAAGCCAAATAGAATCTGTTAAGAATATTGTAAACACTTTTGCTAGTGCTGTGTGTAATGTTTGTTTGTTGTTGTTAATTTAGTTTTCTTTTTGCTAATTATAATTATTATTATCATTATTATAATTACCTACATACTAATATTACTTTTAATCATATTACTTAATATTGACTCAGTTTACTTAATTACTTACTTATATGCCATTGTTACAATTATTGTTACTATTGTGACTTATTATTACTTCTGTGTGTGTGTATAAACAAAGATAATAACAATAATAATAACTATATAGCTACTTATTGCATATTTATTATTATTATTACTAATTTATTTACTTCCATTAGTTCTTTCTAATGTGCAGTAGCCTGTTTTCACTACTGTTTTTATAGTTATTATTATTACCATTTCCTTTTACTTTTTGTCTTGTAATTCTTACACGTGTTCATTCAATATCAATAAAGTTCTATCTAACCTAATTTAATCTAAACGTGTGTGAAACATTCAACTAAATGATGGTAAAATAAGAGTAAAGGAGCTGATGGAGACTGAAAATGCAAACACTTCAAAATATCGACTCATGTCAAAGTTTTAAACAATGAGACAAAACTGTCTCAAACTACAACAAATGTGTGAAACTGAATCATTTCCAGTTTTGATCTGATCTGTCAATGACTCCTGTTGGATTAGTTCATTTAGTTCACTTAGTTGGTTTTTTTTAGTTTATTGTGTGACTCTTTCTGAATCTGTGTCAACGTGTGTGTATTTTTGTCAAACACTCAGTTTAAGTTAATTTTAATGTAATGTCACTCTTTTTGGTTTGTTTTAATATTTTTTCTTGTGAATGAGGAATGATGATGAAACAGGAACCCAATATCCAATGTAAATGTGTTAAGTAAATCAATTTATCTAATTAATTTTCTTCAGCTCTGACAATGGAAAAAATAAGAAATGTACACAAATGAATGAATAAATAAATAAACAAACAAATAATTGACTCAGTAGAGTATAATGCAATTTTGAGAAAATAACTAAACATTCCCAAGATTAGCTATAATTTAAATAATTAAAAGACTGTGATAATTTTAATAATGTAATTTAATATCACTTAAATGTCACAAATTTACAAGTAAACAAAATATAATATTGTACACTGAGATTATTATGAAATCGTAAATCTGAGAAAAAAAAATCTGAAATTTGGGGTCAAAACTGTAGATACAAAAAAACAAAAACACAAATTAATAAGAAAAAGGGAATATTTTGGGGAAAATACAAAGTCATATATTTGCGATAACATGTGCACATTTCATGAAATTACCCTTAAAAACTGTAAACTATTTGAGGTTAAAAATACAGATAAAGTCTTGGTTTAGTTCTGTATCCTGCATGTGTTCATTCATTTGTTTATGTGTTCATGTACGATCTACAGCGGTTGGTTCATTGTATTTATTTTCATTTATTATGTCGTAAACTGTAAATGTTCACGTCGGTCTCAGCTTGGGTTTGTGGTGGACTGAGGTGAAGATGGAAACATTTCTGTCGTCAACAAAACTGAAGCTGAGTGGATAAAAACACCCTAAGATTCACTTTATCGTCTATAGACATAAAAGCACATACTATAATACAACCATAGATCTGACATCACAGGAAACAGAAAAAAAATAATAATAAAAAAAGAAACATCGAGTTTTAAAGTTGGACGCAGTTCAATGATCATAATTATACTGATGAAAACATGACGACCGTTATTTTAAACACACCCTGACGTATTTGAACATTTGAACAGTGAATTCACTTCAATGTCCAGTATTTGACTCATTTATGTGTAGTTTAAACTGTATTTTCAAAACACTGTATTTCTAAGTTTTACTTTACTGTAGTGTTTTTCCAGTGCTGCATTTTTAATTTAACTGTAACACAGTATTTTACTAGTGCAGTATTAGTAAAGTACTATTTTCCTGGGGCAGTATTTCTACTTTTACAGTAGTGTCTGGTTTTACTGTTGAATAATTGGTCTGCTGTCATTCAGGTGCTCAGGTTCACTCACAGTCTGTCCTGTGTCTGCTGTTCAGGTCAGAGGACTGTTGTGTGTCCATCGTGTATTTGTTGTGTGTCTGTTGTTCAAGTTTAAGGCCTGTTTTGTGCCTGTTGTGTGTCTGTTGTGTGTCCGTTGTTCAGGTCTAAGGTCTGTTGTGTGTCCGTTGTGTGTCCATTGTGTCTGTTGCATATCTGTTGCATCTGTTGTGTGTCTGTTGTTCAGGTTTAAGGTCTGTTGTGTGTCCGTTGTGTCTGTTGTGTGTCTATTGTTCAGGTCTAAGGTCTGTTGTGTGTCTGTTTTGTATCTGTTGTGTGTCTGTTGTTCAGGTTTAAGGTCTATTGTGTGTCCGTTGTGTCTGTTGTGTGTCCATTGTTCAGGTTTAAGGTCTGTCGTGTATCCGTTGTGTCTGTTGTGTGTCCGTTGTTCAGGTTTAAGGTCTGTTGTGTGTCCGTTGTGTGTGTTGTGTGTGTGTTGTGTGTCTGTTATGTCCATCCAGCCTTTCTAAACTCTGCTGTAGCCCATCATCGATTCCTCTCTTTTCCATCTGTCTCCTCTCTCCGAGTTCTGCTTCCAATTTCGCCGCCAAAGCAGAGAGAATGTGATTTAAAGTGTGAAGAAGAAGAGGAGTAAAGTCTGCATCGGTGCAGCACGTGGTCCCAGGAGTCTGGTTCTCGGTGTGGTCAGAGAACACACAGGAAGTGGGTAAAGCGTCCGGGGGGATTCTAAACTCACAGAACAAGCTGCTGCTTCCCCTGATACTAAACCATGTGGATCCACAGAGGACGGAGCCGGACCAGAGGGAGATCTGGAACAGCTTCACCAGGGAACCACTGCTACTGTTAAACATGAACAGAACTCCACTGACAGAAGAAACAGCTGAAGACCAAACTACATCCACTGCATACTCCTACTGCACTACATCTACCTGAGCAGGCACTGACCCCGTTTACATCCACACTAATACTCTGACCAGTATCTGATTATTATTGATCATGTAAACAGTATAATCTGATCTCTTTTATCAGATAACAGCAGTAATCTGATTATAATAAATCAGATTAACACACCTGGATTTGTCCCTAATACTCCCATGTCTTCATGCATGTATACAGGTTAATCTGATTTATTTACTTCTGTTAGATCTGAACATGTTTTTAAAAAGAATTACAATAACAGGAAGTTGGATTCTATGTCACTACGTATGTAAAAAATCTGAAATAAATCCAATAATGGACTGAAATGTCTAAACCAGGGTTTATGTATTATCCTATTTCTGAAGTGCATGTAAATGCATCACGTTTGATTATTACAATTATCTGAATATAACAGTTAGTCAGATTTTTATAATCAAGTAAACAGACTCACTTGAATAATCTGATAACTCTAGAAATCAGACTGATCAGAGTTTTAGTGTGAATGTAAACAGGCTCAGAGTCATATTTATGCAGTGTTCTTTAACCCTGTGGTATTGGTCTTATTCTGTCTTTTAGAGAACGTGTTGCTGCAGTGTTGGATGTCTCTACAGATGGACTGTATTGTTTGTAGGATGTTCTGGTGGTCCTGCTCCATAAGGACAGCCCTGTGTCTTGTCTGGTGTAATAAATGTTAATGGGACATCACAGGGACATTATGGAGTCATGCTACACTGAGTCTTCATTTCCAGACACATATGAGCTGAACTAAAGGCCAACCGCTCCCCAGCCCTGTGTGCTGACCTGTGATGGCCCATCCATTCCCATTAATTGGATCCTTTAACGAGCATCCACTGACAATAATGTGTGAGCTTCAGAGGGAGGGGGGGCAGTGTGTTGGGGTGGGGCCTCTGTGGAGGGCTGCTCCTCTGGCCCCACATTCTCCAGGGGCCCCAAGAGGGACCCCCACAAAAGGAGACCCACCCCCCCATCCCCTCATCCTTCTCTGGGGAGGAGGAGCTCATTCACATGGTAAAATGTTTATCAGAGCTGCTGCTGCTGCACACAAACATGTGTCACAACACTTTACACAGTTACACAAATGACCTGAACACACTGGTACCAACAGTCACCTCTCATCCACACAGAAACAACATTTAACTTCACTTAAAAGGAATAAAACACCTTCCAGGTTTTATAAAGTTCAGCTCAGTGTGTATTTATTGTGTTTCCACTACTATAATAAGTCTCAGCTACTGAACCAGAGGCATTGTGGGAAATGTTTGAACCAAAATTACAGTTTTTTATATTAGAATGTCTGTGATGCAGACTTTAATCACATGTGTTTTCAGACAGGTGTAGGGGCTGATGTTGTGATCAACAGATGTAAGTACCAATCACTGATTGGGTTCAGTCACATGTGACTCAACTGCTCTTTTATAATGTCAGGTTCATTTATGTTTATGTTTCACTGAGATGAGAAGATGCAGAAGGAAGGTTTAACTCCTGATTTGAGGAATGAGGTTAACATACTACTACTACTACTACTACTACTACTACTACTACTACTACTAAATACTAGAACCACTACTACTACTATTAAAATCACTACTACTACTACTAAAACTGCTACTACTACTACTACTACAGTTAGCTTATGCTATCTTATTGACTACGTCCACTAATACTGTCATGTGAAACACCAAAATGTTGCCTATTTGTTAAAAGTGAACACATAAACATGCTACTTGGTGTGAGCTCAAAGGCCATATAATCTAGTACAAATTAATGCTAACATTAGCTCTTGTAGCTGAAGTTACACAATCAGGTTGAGTGTTGTAATTAATAAAGGTAAAACTGAAACCACTGACAGTCTCAGTGTTGGTTCTTAAACACAATTACAGTAAAGTCTGTAAGGAAAATCTGTTTTAGTCAATAAATAGAAGCTAAAAGTCTGGCTCACAGTGGACACGTGGTTAATTATTCATCCCACTTCTTTTCAAATGTTGGACTTTCTTTTATATAATCTTTTTGTTTGGTTTTAAATGCTGATTTGAAATAAACAAACAAACAAACAAATAAACAATTATTCATTAATTTAAGCTTTAATAGGTCCCTCCAAGCTTTTTTTGTTTTGTCTTACGAACAAGAGTCAGTTGGACAGTGCCTGTGTTTTTAAATTGCTGTGACCTCAACTAAATTTGTACATGTAAAAATTGCACTTTAAAAACTGTCAAACTTTTGTGATATTAATAAATTATTGTTTGTTTTAATTTTTTATTACCTGTATTTTAAACCTGTATTCTTTCATGGCATGTGCTGCTGACCTCTTGGCCAGGTTGCCCTGGTAAAAGAGATCTCAATCTCAATGGGACTCTATCTGATTAAATGAAGGCTTAATAAAAAATAAATAAATATATTTCAGACAGTTGAGCTATACATAAACTTTCTCTGTGTAGTCTTCATCAATGTGTAAATTAACTGTGGTGACAAAACCAGGCTGTAAATATGTTCATTTCTGCTGTTAATTTACATATCTTAAGACTTGCTTATGAAGCCTCAAGTGGACATTTGAGAAACTGCAGCCTTTGATCAGGTTTTTCATCTTTCATCCAACTGTTTATCCTCATAAAACAAAGACAAACACAAAATATACAATAATCTGCACCTTAACCAACATGTTGCACTTGTTTTGGTTAACTTGCTTTTATTGGCTTTTGCTTAATTTATATATTTAAGTACTGCTTTTAGATTAGATTATTCATTATGTATTTATAACTATACTGGTCCTGGGCGACACTTTCCATTCCTCCATGTTTTTTTTTTAAACGTGTTTGAATGATAAAAATGATTCTGATTCTGAATAAAAGTCAAGTCAGTTCCACAAAACAAAAATAAAGCTATGGTTTAAATATTCTGAAAATGTCTTAAATGTGTAATATTTTATCCAGTGGTGAAGATCACAGACACTTCTGTGTATAAATGTGAAACCAGTTCTTGTACTTGGATCCACTACGAGTCCTGGAACAGAAACGGAACCCTTACCTCATAAACTTCATCCGTGTCCATCTAGCATTTGGCGTTTTTCCGTGGTGTGTTTAAGTTCTCGTATGTGGCAGCAGCGTTGGTCCAGGTCCAGGCGAGTCTCAGAGTCTGAAGGAGAGAAGTGATGGATTCAATTACTCGTCTTTTGTCCCTTTAACAAAGGACATAATTGGCTGTAATGGTGAGAGCAGCAGCTCCTCTGTCTTCGTCTCACATTCACAACACGTTTTACACATTTAACACACACTGAATACTTCTACTGAAGTACAGTTTAAGGTACTTCTACTGCAGTTTAGTCTGAGGTACTTCTACTGTAGTTCAGTCTGAGGTACTTCTATTGCAGTACAGTGTGAGGTACTTCTACTGCAGTACAGTCTGAGGTACTTCTAGTGCAGTACAGTCTGAGGTACTTCTACTGCAGTTCTGTCTGAGGTACTTCTACTGCAGTACAGTCTGAGGTACTTCTACTGCAGTTCAGTCTGAGGTATTTCTACTGCAGTACAGTCTGAGGTACTTCTACTGCAGTTCAGTCTGAGGTACTTCTACTGCAGTACAGTCTGAGGTACTTCTACTCCAGTACAGTCTGAGATACTTCTACTGCAGTTTAGTCTGAGGTACTTCTACTGCAGTACAGTCTGAGGTATTTCTACTGCAGTTCAATCTAAGGTACTCCTACTGCAGTTCAGTCTGAGGTACATCTACTGCAGTTCAGTCTGAGGTACTTCTACTGCAGTACAGTCTGAGGTATTTCTACTGCAGTTCAGTCTGAGGTACATCTACTGCAGTTCAGTCTGAGGTACATCTACTGCAGTTCAGTCTGAGGTACTTCTACTGCAGTTCAGTGTGAGGTACTTCTACTGCACCTGAGCATTTATATTTTATACTGACACAACCCACTGTTATTTAGCAACTGAAATTATTCACACATCAATTAATGAACCGATTATTTTTCTTTTCATAATTTTATTTTTAATGTAACAGTAAAAGTATTCGTGAGTATCTGTGAATTTTCTCAATAGTGCAACAAATAAACAAATAAATGGTTCAGGAGTTACAGCAATTTGAGTGCCTGTAAAGTGCAAAATGTATCACCTGTGATACGACTGTCATAAAAGGGTTAATGTGAGAGCATTAGAATTCTAATCAAAGGATAGATTTAATAGTGTTTTTTGTGCATATGATTCCGTTTAATGCAACAAAAATGAACATAGGCTCCATTACGCCAGTGATCAGCTACATATTTGGGTGGATTGTGTTCCATCAGTGGCGTTTGTGCAGCGTCCTCTCGCAGCAGGACGTTTCCTAAATGAATGTGTGATTGGAATCAGTGGCTGAACTGATCCCAGTCACGGCCTTTCAATGTCTGGGCAGCGATAGCATACTCCTTTCATTGAGAAGCATAATGGAGCTCCTGAAACCCGTTAATTACTGAGATGGTTCGATATGGATGGGACACTATACGGATGGTAATTGAAGAGATGTGTGTAACCACCCCCGCTATTATTAATCCACATAATTTCCTCTTTCATTTCAAATTAATTGGAATAAAATGCTTGCTACATTAGCCTCATAATGAAAGGCAATAATCTACCAGAAATGTATAAGAGCAAGACCTTCACTGCAGGTTCAAATTAATTAAATTCCTTTTTAGCCATATTTCATTAAAACGCTCTCATTTGAGGGCAGCCGGTATCAGGCCCTTCGTCATTCAAGAGGCACTGATGAGAGGAAAAAAAGGTGAATTGTTGAGAGAACCCAACTGTCAGCGAATTTAGTTCCAAATTAATTATTTCAGCCTGATAACCCTTTTCATCTCTTTTGACTCACTTTATAGAAAGAGCCAATTAATTATGTCAAACATGCTCTGTGGTGGGGCTCCCCGGGGGTGGAGGTGGGGGGTGTTTACTGTACGAAGATGGGCTGATGGTGATGGGGGGGGGTTCCGGCTGAAGCTGCCCTTCCCTAATCTCCACACACCTGTCAGCCGTTCAGCTCGTTATCGAGGCGCTGAGGGCCCGAGCTGGTTTTGTCAGGAGTCGACTCTAACAACACACCGTCCACTGGTCGACAATTCACTCAATTAGCCCTCAGCGCTCAGACGGAGCCTTAATGAGCCCAGTCCACCACAGGCCGGGGCTGGTTTCAACAAACTTACATCCACGGGCTTCAGCTCTGGGTGCAACAGTGGGTTCACATGATAACGGTCGTGTTAAAGGTAGATGGAAAAGAAAAAGGTTTATACAGATGAAAATGAAACTGATCAAAGTGGGTCAATATTTACAACAGGTCTGATAATATCAAACAACAACAGGGGCTGTGAGTCTCAATTACTGACACTGTCCATCACCTTCATTTATCAAATAATCCTTTTAACTAAACAAGATGAAACCAAAAAGTAGGCCTGCTACTTAAAACCAATATAATGTATTTTTTTCAACTTACAAGTAGTAAATGTCTTATAGTTGTTTTGCCTCAGACAGACAACAACAAAAGAACAAAACAACTAAACTTTAGCAAGATTGGTTAAATAAGTAAATAAGTAACTGGATTCAGCCTTTACCTGTTTGACCAAATCTGCTGCTGATAGAAGAAGAAGAAGAAGAAGAAGAAGAAGAAGACTGAATTTATAAAGTGCTTTTCATTCAAAAGAATCTCAAAGTGCTACAGTGAAAAACAAAGGAAAATTTTTTAAATAAAATACTAAATGTAAAACAGCTGATAATTATGTGAACTTGTGCATGAAAAAGCCGACAGTGTAAAAGCAATGAGCAAATATTTCCAAAAGGTTTGATGCCTGATCAGCTGTGAGGATAAATAGTGAATTTATCCACTTATTTATCCACAATTTATGATGCTGTGAATGGTCTGTGGAACTCCTCCATGTATGAAGAGCAGCAGAAACAAAGGCTGTGACAAACTCAAACCTCATATGATCCAGAGCACAGGTTCAGACACTAAAACTATCTAACTAACTAACTAATCCAGCTTCCTGTGACCCACATCTTCTGAACCAGACTGATGTGTAATCTTGTTGACGGCCACTAGGGGCTCCAACTGACTCTCCACAAAACGCCAGCGTCTTTGGGTAAATGCTGGTTATTACCCATGAGTCTCTGCTGTCTGACCCTGTGATAAGTGTCCTGCTGGTCACTAAGTCCCTTTTTTGATCAGATTTCAAAGCGAACAGAAGTGCCGGTGTCAACCCAGCAGTGTTTGATTGACAGCTGGACCTCAGAGCTTCAGTTTCAGAGTGAACAGTGGAACTACTTCACTAATTTGTTACGTTCATGTCGTCACATGTCGGTGCAGTCCTGAGTCAGGCAGCTGAACACCGCTCGCAGCTCGGCGCTGATGGACTGACATGTGGCGTGACACCCAAATGAGAGCATGACAACATGGCTGCAGGGGGCGTGGCCTGTGACACCTGGAGTCCAGATATCGATGAGTCACTTGTCGAGGCCCGCGGCGTCCCCGTCGGCGGCTCAGCAGCTCTGAAGACCAGAATCCAAATGGATCTGGTTTAGACAGAAACTGTGTAATTCTAGAGCGGAGGATGAGGCGGTCGACGCCTTCTCAACATCAAGGCCCCTTTTACATTTTTCTACGGCTGAGTGAACTTTGTCAGTCACGAAAAAAACGAAAACGTCATGAAGAAGAATTTTACTGACATGAGGACGAAGAGAAAACCAGAAACAGAAAAGCAGGAGAACAGCGATTTAAATCCATGTCGTCAACAGATACATATACAAGCAAGTGGTGAAGGTTGATGAATGTGACACCAGTGGAACTAAACAGATCCAACAAAAACATACCAGATACATGCACTACATGTATGGGAAGGAAAGGAACACTATTTTACTGTTTGCAGAAAAATTAGAGTGTTTTGGGAAGAGTTGAGAGTAAAAATTCCCAAAGCTCGTACCACTCTCGGCCGATCCTCATTCCAGTTTTCTGCCGTAATGATTGGAATTCTTTGCAACAGTCCCTAAACCTCAGCTCATTCATAGCGCTCTCGTCGTTCAAAAGGTCAGTGAGAGTTACACTTCAGGACCACTGCACCTGTTTTTAACATTTCTATTTGTTATGTGACATTATGTGATTTGCTGTACATGCCATCTGTTCCATTGTTCATCCTGTTTGTGTGCTGCCTCTTGGCCAGGTCGTTATTGGAAATGAGAATCTGTTCTCAACTCACCAACCTGGTTGAGTAAAGGTTAAATAAATAAATCTAATTAAATTGAAAAAAATAATTCACAACACACTGCATTGATCCCTAAACTATTTCTATTTGGTCTGTATCCAGAAAAACACAATTTCAGCAAAAGGGAGAGAATATTCATCGACCTCAGTTTAAAGTAGTGAAAAGTATTAAGATTCAAAGACCAGATATGACTCAGACAGATGTTAATAAAAAAAAATAAATAAATAAAAAAAAAATAAAAAAAAAAAAAAAAATATATATATATATATATATATATATATATATATATATATATATATATATATGTTTGAAAAGATATGAAGACATTTCACTGATGATGTTCAAAACTTAGTCATAATGCTTGAAGAAGATGACAGATGTTTACAGACCATGCAAGTTACCATGACTGTGATTTTTTTTTTTTTTTCCATTCATTTTGTCAAGATAATTCCTTAATTTAAAATTTGGTATTTTATTTCATTTTACACAATGTGTTCTTTGAAATAGATTACCTGTTGTTTTTATATACTGTAAGCGAGAAGCTGTGTTTATGGAAAAAACAGTAAACACAACAAAAACTTCAGCAAAGAAAGAACAGAGGACTGGAGGAGTAACGATGATGATGACGATTAAACTCCTAAATAATCCAGTTATGAGGTTCTGATTTGTTGCATGTGTGTAAGTGCAGCTACTTCCTGTCACAGGTATTTCTAATATTATTTATTTATTTATTTATTTATTTATTTATTTATTTATTTATTTATTTCAAGTAAATGAGTAAAGCATTTTATAACACAGATAACCTGTATACAACAGTAGCTGATAATGCAAGTCCAGAAAATAGCAGTTCTACAGTTCTGATTAATATGTTCCAATACTGTGACAGAACATGACAGTTTTATGCAAATGTTTGATGAAATTGAACATTTTAATGAGTCAGTAAGTTAGTTTTAGCATGCGCTGATCTCTGACTCCTCTGTCTCCAAGGCTCTGCCCCTTTAGTCCAAATATGGTCACCTCTGGTTCCAAAAAGCCAACAATGTGAGGATCAAATCTCAAAACATCTGTTTAGAAACCAGTGTGTGACATATTAGTTCTTCATCTGTTCTCATCTACAGTCTATGATGTGAACGAACCAAACAATAAAAATAGTTAGTGTCCCTGTATGTCAGCATCATGTTCCCCAGTTGTCAGGCTCTGTCTCTATGTTACAGTCCTGTGGTCTGGATGCAGGAGATCAATTTCCCAATAGAAGTGGGTGGTACTTTCATTGGAAGAGAACACAGCTAATTCAGTCAAAGTCCAAATATGACTTCTATCAGTGATCAATAGGAACTATATTGGTATCTCTAACAATTTACGTGTCATAAACCATCAAAATATGGACCATTAAAAGGAAAGGAACATTTTTAATATTTCTGAAATTGATCAAAAAATCAAAAATTCTCAAAACTGTGAACAAACTTTGTAGACATTGTCCCAAGGAAGATACATATAAAATTAGAAATGAATCCGACCATCTCGAGGACATGTTTGGAGAAATGCTAACAAATACAATGATGAAGACGATGATGAAGACGACGAAGATGACGACAATGAAGACAACAACAAGGACAAGGACAAAGATGACGACGAAGACGGCGACAAAGATGGCAATAAAGACAAAGATAATGAAAACGACGACGAAGATGGCAATAAAGACAAAGATAATGAAAACGACGACGAAGATGATGAATATGATGAAGATGATGGTACACAGTAACTTCACAACAGCTCATGGCCTATTTGGTGCTAAAAACCTGACTGAAGTTTGTGTAAATGTGTTGGAGGGTCTCCTTCACATGGCGTCCCAGTGAATCGGGGGTCGGCGTGTTGCGGTTGCCGTAGAACCCCCTGCTCAGAGTTTGAGGGGTAGCTGTCCTGTGGGCCTAAATGATGGAGCATGGAGGAGACGGCGCAGGTGTCTCACCTTCATGCTGTTGTACCGAACCCTGGACGCTGCATATGAAAGACAGACGCACTTCAAAGAGACAAAGGCGAGGAGCTCAGCGTGACGCTAAGATGGCGTGTGTTCGCCGGCTGTTGGAATCCACTACGCAGAGCTTCCAAACACTTTCACCTCAAGACAAACAGGGTAAGTTCCCAGGACCCAAAAAAATACATGTGAATCTGAACCTACATCTACGTTTTAGCGACTCTTCCACTGATGATAAATGCAATTTTCAGTCTCATGAACATGCAAGATAAAACCTCGAGTCACAGTCACCATGAAAATGAGAAAATGAGAACGAGGACATGAGACTGAGATGGACCACATGTCTAATGTTCCACCAGTGGGACTGGGCATTTAAAGTAATGTGCAATGTTTATTTGTTGTTCTCAATTTATTTTTCTTATATATATATATATATATATATATATATATATATATATATATATATATATATATATATATATATATATATATATATATATATATATATATATATATATATATGTCGAGGCCCAAAACGGAATCTGACCCAATTCAGAATCGGGCCGGCCCAGAATGGAATTCTATTCTAGGCCGGCCTAGAATGGAATCCTGCTGCTATAATGTTATTTTTATACCATGTTTAATGCAAATGATCTAAATTATTACAAAAATCAATACATGGAATTTGCAAATATGTGAAAAAAAAATGAAACAAACAACATTTTAATTGTAAACTATAATACACTTTATTTACAAATAGAACCTAGTGGTACTCCCCACCAATATATGGTACAGTGAAATCGACTGAAATTGACAATAGTTACTCAAGGTATGTAAGACTGAAAATGTAAAATTATGACAAATTATGGAATTATGGATCATTTGCATTAAACATGGTATAAAAATAACATTATAGCAGCAGGATTCCATTCTAGGCCGGCCTAGAATAGAATTCCATTCTGGGCCGGCCCGATTCTGAATCGGGCCAGATTCCGTTTTGGGCCTCGACAGATATGTATATTAGGGATGCACCAATACCACTTTTTTCCAGATCGAGTACGAGTACTTACATTTGAGTACTTGCCGATACTGAGTACCGATACGGGCACTTAATAATCCCATTCCAGCTGTTAGTTCCTTTTGTAAATGTGCTTTATTGTCGCTGTCATTAGTCTGACTGGAAAAAAAGTGCTGCTAGTGACATTTGATGTATTGGAATGAGCGTTTCTCAATTAATCCACCAGGGGGCGCTGCTCTTAATTAACCATACAGGACAAATACCACGAAGAAGAGTAAAAAATTTTTGAGAAGAGGAAGAAGAAAGTCAGTCATAACAAACATGGAGACGACAGTCAGATGGAGACCCTGTATATATACAGGGTGTCCCATAAGTCTCCATACATAGGAGACATAATACATATGGTTCTAACATGTATTTCTTTATATTTCTTCTTTATAGTTCTTCAGCAGTGGAGGACACGCATTGAAATGTGTTCCCGACAAAATGTCATATAGAGCATATTATATAAATAAAAATGGTTTATGTCAAGAAACGTTTATTTTTCCTATGTATGGAGACTTATGGGACACCCTGTATATATATATATATATATATATATATATATATATATACACACACACACACACACATATATCTATATGTGTGTGTGTGTGTGTGTGTGTGTGTGTTTGTGTATATATATATATATATATATATATATATATATATATATATATATATATATATATATATATATATATATATATATATATATATATATAGTTGTCTCCTATTTTCATTAGGGAAATTAATTAAAACATATATTTCATTCAATATATAACTTAGTAGTACAATCAGGTTGGTGCATTTTACGTCCAGGCCTAAGTTTGGAAAAAGCTGTATTATTGTTCAGTAATCATTGTCTCCATGTATTAATAGCTTATTCCAACTCTGATTGTAAACCATCTGACTAGAGGTAATTATGTGGATAATCGTGGCTCAGATGAAACCTAATGACTCCCCCCGGGCACAGTTTGACTTAAATTATCCAAGAGGAAGGCGCTTCAGGATGAGATTTAAAGATGAAAAGTTCTAATGCTGTGTGTTTTCACCTGAGGATGATTGTGAAAATCCACAGTAGTGATGCTGAGAGCAGCCGATGCAGCGCCAACTGAGCTGCTGTTTGTGCTGGTGTTTGTGCTGTTTGTGCATGTGTGTGCATGGCAGATAGCTTTTTCGGCTGAGTAGAAGTAATTCTCCTTGATTCGTTCCCAGTCACACATCCAAATGAGTTTGGATGAGAAAGGCAGCGGGGGGCCCGATGGCCTCCTCAAAGCCAAGGCCCCATCTCTCTGCATGGAATCGCCACCCTCTCTGTTGAATGTGCGATGAATTTATGCATCGTAGATGTGGAAGTTGATATTCAAAAAGCACATGACTGTAAATTGGAGTCAAAACAAAGGGAAGGGCCTGCAGGGTAATTTTTAGATTTGTCATGCTGCAGTGTCTTCAGTTTGGTGTCTCATCACATCTGAATGAGTCTGCATCTGGGTTTAAGCGCCCCCCCCCCCATCCCCCCAAACCCCCAAACCGACTGGAAACACAGCAGACGGTGGTGTGTGACCTTGGATTTTTTAACATAAGCTTTTTCTGTTGAGATGAGTGTCACTGCAGATAGAGTCATGTCTTTAAGACAGCATCAGTCCATTTACATTAACATATTAAAGGAAGAGTTCATTTCAGTCAACACTTATTATAAATCATAAACACACTGAGGGGGTGTAGGTCTGCATACGGACAGTAGAGACAGAGGTGAACTCTGTCTTCTGAGTCTACATGCACAGGTGTGTTTACTAAAACGTAGCCTTTTCTGCATGTTTGGGGAAAATGTGATCATTGGTTTATTGACAAAATTGATGGCAAGAAGGTGACACATATTTTTATTGAGTAAAAATCTAAAAAAAAAAAAAAAAAATTAATGTATGTTAAAAGGTTAATCGAACATAGTTGGATTTGGTTAGATTTAATAAATATTAGCATAGATTTATCAAGTACTTGGACATTTTTTATTTATTCCTGCTGCCCTATAAGCCGTTGCACTGAAATTCCATTTTGATGTAAATCTGAAATCTGACAAATAATGTCTGTGTTTGATGAAGATCTGGAGTTGATCCATGAGCGACTTCAATGGCAGCTCACTGTGCTATTACTAATGCTAATGCTAGGTGTATGTATTATGTATGTGTATGTATATGTGTTTGTATTAGGATGGATAAAATGCAGAGACTGAATTTCACTACGGGGATAATAAAGTAACTTAACCTATTCTCAATAACATTACATTTTCTTGGAGGAAAATGATCCCATAAATCACATAACCACTGTCTCTACACCCACAGCAATCTATGGAAAACACTCAATATATAGTTCTACTTGAACCGGTAACAGGAAACATGGAGTGATTTTTTATGACAGTGTTAGTGCAGGTAAAATATTTTTCCAATATGTAAAACTAAAAACTTGTTTTTAAAGCCCCTTGTGTACATGTGGACGAGGCTTTATATTAGACGAGTAAATACAGTTTTTCCAGTGTAAACCGTCAGGTGTTTGTGATGAGCAGGAGGCTGACAGCAGTGAACAGAGCTGCAGGTGCACTCTTTACCCTCATGGAATACATGTTGTGGCTCCGTGACCCGACCTCTGCTCACATCCAGCTTCCCAGAGAGCTCTGGTGTCCAGGGGGCTGCTGGGAAAACAGGACGGACAGCGCACACACACACACACACACACACACACACACACACACACACATGCACACACACACACATGCACACACACACACACACACACACACACACACACACACACACACACACACAGTTAAGTGGGTAAACTCTGTAAATGACTTTTGGTTTTACCATGTTATCATCTCACCTGTAAATGTCTAATGTTATATATAAAACCAAAAGTATGAAAAACACTCCCATATGTGACTGTTGAACATGTTCTTCAAAACCACAGAATAACTGACTTGATTCATACAACAATGCACATTTTCACTGAATCATAAATAATATTCAGGATTATTTTACAGGATTAATTGTGTAAAGTTTGTTTTATGCAGGGTCTTCAAATGTATAATAATTAGATGTTCAGTTCTGCTAAAAATGAGTTCATTAACCATTAAGTAATTTTCATTAATTCATTGATCATTAAGTACGTTCATTAACCACTCACCTCTGCTGTCTTCTCTCCTGTTCAGGTTTGTTTGGGCTAAAACAGTCCTCAGGTCTACAAACCACTGATTTACAGATCCAGGAGAAACCAGATCCTTGTTTTCTGGAAGTAGAAATTACAGATAATAAGACAGTGTCAACATTAAAATAAAGGGAAAGAGGAATTTATAAGCAAAAACAAAATGACATGACGTTTATCATCAACTTCTAATCAAAACACATCATATCTTAATAAAGAGAAAAGTTAAACTGCTGAATTGAGTGTGTTTTATACAGACAATATGAGAATAATTAACTGACTGCAAAGGCAAATATTTAGTAACACTTATTTCCTCAAAAAATTCAATCTTACAAGCATGTGGACATAAGTACTACAACTCCCAAAGTGCATTTCATCAGCAGAGATTTAAGTGTAGAGAAAACTGTCTGTCTGAAATCCCACATTATTAACCATAAACACAGGATCTATAATAACATACCTACGTGTAAAAAAAAGTCTTTTTACAGATGCATCACTCAGGTTGAGTATCTCACTTCCTGGAAGCTTGTGGCAGTAACCATGGTAAGAAAAACCCCCTCATAGGAATCTACATAATACCACTGATACCAGGGACTGGGCTCGGTTCATTTTCTATCACTGTCCATTCTCATCATCACGACTGCATTGCATTATGGGACATTTATGCTGACAAACACTCTGGAACTACTGTGACATCTATCTGAAAACCGTTTTTAATTCACATTCTACTATTATTGATGTACCACAATTTTTTGATCTTACTGAAAAGCCTGTTAGTTTATCTGTTAAAAGTTCTCACTGGTTTCTTCTACATGACAGCAGCAGCTGATTGGTCGGAAAATGTGGGAATAATTCTGACTGATAATTTGATGTGTGATCCAAGAATTTCACACTGTCTGTCTTAGTGTTTGTCCACTTATTCATACATATTTCTTTTAATTACCATACTGATAAAAGATTGTCTAGTACATATTGTAAAAATTGCTATTTTCTGCTTTAATAGTGTTTTAATATGTATATTTGGCATTGGTGTGTGTGTGTGTGTGTGTATTTAGTTTTTTATTTTTTATAATTTGTTTCCTGCTACTTTTTATTAAATGGATCACCTGTAACACAGAAGTATTTCGCCTGGGATTAACAAAGTATTCTGATTCTGAAGAATTGGACACTGATATATCGCTTCCTTTTAACGGAGCTTCTTTCCACTTTGGACTGAAAGTTTTTCTCAAAAAGCATCACAGTTTCATGTTTTTCCTCCAGTCTCTGTTTTTACTCTTTAAGCTGATTACTTGTTTCGTGGCATGTTTCGTTCCAGATCCACACTTGGATCTAAAGAATAACCAACTGATCCTTCCTCAAATTGAACCAGAATCCATCTGTATCATAGGTTCCATAGGTCATGTGACACATGTTCTCTCCTGATGTTCAACTCTTACTGTATCTGTTTATTTCTCCAGTGATCCTTTATCCCGAGTGTTAAATATTCATTTACAGTGGATGAAGTCCACGTCCACTGCGTCACGGACACAGGTTGTCTGTACGCTGTGGAGCAGCCGGCGCAGGTGCCTCAGAGGTCAGCAAGGGAGGGGTCGGAGATCAGAGGGGTCACATAGTCAGTTTGAACCCCTCCACTCCCATCAGCCCCTTCTGCTGCCACCTGTCCTGTGTGTGGGAGGTTTGCACGTTGTCCTGAGTGGGGTCAGCAGCTCTGTGGACACTTTGCACTTTGGTGAAGGTTATGTGTGGAATGTCCACACTGTGGGACTGTGTGCATTTTAGTGGACATTAGAGAGAGGGTGGGGGGGCAGTAGCACCTTACATCCCAGCTGTATGTGCACCTGTGTATGAGAAGTTACACAGAACGCTGAACCAGACACAAAACCATCGTATAGAATTTAAATATGTGCTACTAGATCCACCACAGGGTGGAATTTGTTTGCTATAGGTGTTTTATTTTTATACAGAGGAGATAAAGGTCCGCTCCAGTACAAACACAGACACTCATAATAATGGTCCTACTTTATTCAAGTAAAAGTATACGCTCTGAAATGTACTCGTAGGCTAAAGTACATTTCCATTCTTAGCGGTTGTTTCAGTTCAAAGCTACTAAACCTCAACATTCATGTGGTCATTATCTATCACTATCAAATAAATGACCCCTTTAGCATCTATTGTCTGTTTAGTCTTCTTATGCCTTTTACTCCATGTGTGATATTCACTTCTCTGTTCACTGTGGTTATTTCATCCATTCAGGAGAAGCAGGAGTAGAATGTGTGTTAAAATGTACGGCGCAAAAGGGAAAAAACTTGTCAGACACATTTATACTCAAGTACAGAGAGGGCTGGGAAATATGTTGAATTTATACCAATCAATCATGGTTTTGTGTTCTGAAAACTGAGAGAACTGTTCATTCATTCCTTCCTTCTTCATATTCTTCTAGAGACAATTTTAAAATGTCTACTTCTTGTTATATATTGAATGTGAATGAGTTTCTTAAGTCACACATGACATGTAACTTAAGTTTAAAAATACATACATTTTCCAATATTTTTTGTCGATTAAAGTCATGAATTGTTCATGACATTGAAAAAAATAAATAAATCGAGATTTTATTCTTTAGCCATATTGCCCACCACTAATATCTCACATCTGAAAAATCTACTTCAGTACAGTGTTGTATTTGTTTGTATTTGCATTTTGTTACTTCCTGACCGTAAATTAAAAGTTGAATATAAATCCTATTTGAGACAAATAAAACCCAATGTGAATAACTTACATACTTTGGTCAAGATCAACATTTTTGCTGATGAGATATTGTAGTATTTAACATTCAATTGTTACGTTGAAACAAAACGTAGCACAGCATGGACTGTACGTAAAGATGGATGATGGATCAGCTGGTCAGACCAAGTACACATCCACAAAATAGCTACAAATCATGATTTTCTGATTGATTTGTGTTTTATTGGTCGTATATCTGATCAGTCTATAACACTGGTTGATTGGCAGCTGTAATGACTGGTCACCATGGAAACAGATCCATCCTCATATGAGCTGTGGTTTAGTAGATGACATCCATCTATGACCCTGTGGACAGTTTCACATTTATTTATTTTTTGGTTTTGTTTCATGTTTATTTTCAGTGTGTAGTAAACCCACAGATCCACCACCAACATGCAGAACGTGGGCTTTAATTAGAGCAGGTTTCCATCAGGATACAAAGCTCTGTGTGGAGAACCCACACTATAAATACGGACACATGCATGCATTCCTCTGACAGGAATGTGTGTTTACTCTGCAGCGTTGAGCCACACCATCACAGCTCCAGCTGGACACCTGGCCTCCAGCCTGGCTTAAATTAGGCACCGTTCACTGTGAACCACCAGCACCCACACCCCCCTCCCCTCTGCTCCCCACTCCACTCCACTCCCACCTCTAACGCTGTCTTCACCTCCCCACAGCCATGGAAAGGTTAACTTCACTACTATTGATACACAGCCCTTTCAAACACCACTTATTTCTGTATTCAGGACTTTTTAACCCATAAAGACCCAAAGCTACTTTTATGGCAGTTCCAAAATGAATGGTTCTCTCTATTTTTATTTATTTTATTTTTTTTTACCTTTCTTAAATGATTTATTGTCATTTATTATATTATCCTCTTTATTTTACATTTTTCCATGTAAATCAGGTATTTTCCTATATTTAATTCACTGATCATGTAGATGTTCATAAAAGCTCAGAATAAATTCAAAAGTTATTGTATCAGAAATAGAGAAAACTGAAAAAAGTGAGTTTTTCAGTAAGATATATTATTAACTGAATATAAAAACAAACGTCTACTACCTTGTTTTGTTCATTTTCATATTCATTTTAATTGCTATTTTACTGGTTTTTGTTCATTCTGTTGCTTATTTTGTTTATTTTTCTACATTCATTGTCTATTTTATTACTTTATCTTCAATTTTGTTTAGTTTGTGACTTTTTTTGTTCAAATGCTCATTATTTTGTTAATTCATTATTTATTTTGTTAATTTCATTGATCACTTTAGCTGTGTTTTGTGGGCTTATTTTATTCTTTTTTACTTAATTGTAATAATTTTTTTTGCAAATTTTTCATTATTTATTATTGTGTAAATTTTGTAAATTGTTTTTGCTCATTTCATTTATTATTTAACATAAATCAAATGTGTCCATCTACTGCCATTGATCAAACTCCATGGGTTTTACTGGTGAATCAATGTTGTAGAAGATCATCTTTCTTCTTTTCTTGTTTGTCAATTTCTTTCCTGCTACCTTTTCTAATACTTGCACAGAGCCACTGTAAAACACAACAATTTCTTCTGGGATTAAGATTAATATTGATTGATTGTGATTCTGATGAGCAACATGTTTTACCAACGAGGGTGTAATGTCGACTTTTAATTTAACTTTTTAGTTTTTAATTATCATATTGATAATAGTTGTCTAGTACATATTGTACAAATTGCTGTCCGAGCAGTTTTAATAGAGTTCTGATGTGTGTGTATGTGTGTGTGTGTGTATGTGGATGCAGAATATTACAGATATTACAGATTTCTTCATATTTTACATAAACTAGATAAACAGTACTGAAGCGGACAGATAGATGCACTGTAAAACAGGCTCAGTTACTCTGGTTTCGCTGCTGTTTGATATCTCTACCCTTTCATTTACTCTAATTACAAAGCATCATTTCATTTGAAGCTCAGTTCAGGAATGTTTCACATTAATCTGACGCCTCCGAGCTCCGACCAAAAGATTTCCTGGCATGAACAAATTGGATGGCACTTGTGCACGTCTCCCATTTGTCCACAGTCCAAATCATTTTCATCTTTTTGTTGTGCTCTGCCCTCATTCTCCTACACACCTGTCAACAAGACCAATTTCCTGGACTGCTTCTGTTTCCGAGCGTCTCCATTGAAATGTGGCGATCTGACAAGTGAGCCTGGACATTATTAAAGTGCATTCTTTAATATGGAGTCCCATCAAGATCCTGTGTCAACTGTTTGCTCACAAATGCCCTGAAATATGAACTAATGAATCATTCATAACGGAGAGACGACCAAGGAAACGTATAAAAGTCAGTTACATCAGAACGTTATCGGCAAAGACACACATGTAACTTTCAGTGGAATTAATATTTTACAAATTACAGCAGTGATTTGTCCAGGTAATATCACTAAACAGGACAATGACAGCCACAAAAAGTCATTTACAAGCCCCAAATTCATCAAAATTACAGACATGCAAAGATAATGAGTTGAGATTGGAGGCAGGAATCACAGGCAGAGACAGATGAGGAGGCGTCGGATGAACTGACAGTAGATGTCACACCAAAACCAAAACTCACATATCAACACTTTTACACTGAAGAAAAAAGTTCCAATGTCCCTGTATGTCATCGTCATGTTCTATCCAGAATCAGTCCCCAGTTGAGTTTGTGAGGTTGTCAGGTTCTGTCTCTGTTAGAGTCCTGTGGTCTGGATGCAGGAGATCATTCAAATAATAGAAGTGGGTGGTACTTTCACTGGAGGAGAACTCAACTAATTCAATCAAAGTCCATAAATGACTTCTATTAGTGATCAATAGGAACTGTATTGATACCTATAACCATTTATTTGTTATAAACCATTAAAATATGAACCATTATAAGGAAAGGTACATTTTTTATATTTTGAGAATTCGCCAAAAAACTCAAAAATCCAAATTTCTGAAAACAGTGAAAAAACTTTGTAGACATTATTCCAAGCAAGATACATTTAAAATTTTAAATGAATCTGACCAGTAGTTTCAGACAAGGAAATTGTTGAAATGTAGACAATGGTGACCTTGAGTTTGACCCTCAAAGGTCAAAGGTCATGGACCCAAATGAAAGTCCATATATGACTTCCTATCAAAAAAAAATTTATATAGCGCCAAATCATAACAAAAGTTAACTCATGACACTTTACATATAGAGTTGGTCTAAACCAGACTCTAAGCCAATTTACAGAAACCCAACAGAATCCTCCAGGAGCAAACACTAGTGACTGGTGACAGTGGAAGGAAAAACTTCCCTTTAACAGGCAGAAACCTCAAGCAGACCCAGACTCTTGGAGGATGGTCGTCTGCCTGGACCAGTTGGAGTTAAATAGAGAGAGTAAAGGAGGGGAAAAAGAGAGAGCGATAGAGATAGAGAGAGACTAGGGGTGAGGGGGAGAAGGGCGAAATACTTAGCAAAATTACAAGCGTATTCTTTCAATCCATCTGTACAAGTAAAAAACCTGGGCGTTATCTTTGACTTTGAGCTCACTTTCATCCCTCATATTAAATCTTTTGTAAAAACAGGTTTTTATCATCTTAAGAACATAGCCAGAGTCCGTCCACTTCTCTCTCGAGCCAACACAGAGATGCTGATGCATGCTTTTATTTCCAGTAGGATTGACTACTGTAATGCCCTGCTTTCTGGTCTTCCCAAAGATAGAATCTCACAACTCCAACTTCTTCAAAATTCAGCCGGTCGAGTGCTGACAAAGACCAGAAGACGGGCTCACATTACACCGGTTTTAAAATCACTGCATTGGCTCCCCATGTGTTTCAGGATTGATTTTAAGGTCCTTTTAATAGTCTTTAAATGTCTTAATGGTCTTGCGCCTTCTTATCTTTTAGATTTGCTTTTACCTTATGAACCCTCGCGGACCCTGAGGTCCTCTGGCACTGGCCTTTTAACAGTTCCAAAAGCTAACACAAAAACCCATGGCGAGGCAGCTTTTCAGCATTTTGCTCCTCACCTTTGGAACAGCCTGCCAGGGAACCTCAGAGCCACAGAGAATGTAGAAATTTTTAAAACCAGGCTCAAGACCCACCTTTTTAATTTGGCTTTTAACTAATGCCTCTGTTTTATCCACTCAAAGGTTTTATAGTTATATTTAATATATGTATCTTAAGATTCTTTTAACCAGTGCATCTGTTTTATCATTTTAATGTTTAATATTTTTATTATTTTCATATATGTCTTAAATTTAGCTTCTTTTAATCAATTCTTTTATATCTTTTTAATGTTTCTTATTCTCCGGTGTTTTATCAGAGGGAGCCCTCCATGTCTGGGGGCGGCTGCGGACTCCGGTGGCTGTGGCGCCTTCTCTCACTGGGGTCTGCTCCTTTCTGGTGGGTGGGGGTCCCAGTTGGCCCTCTCCCACTGGTTGGGATGCGGCGCTGTGTTGCTGGTGCCTGGTTGCCGGGGTCGGCGGCTGCCCCCTGGTGCGGACGGCTCCCTGAGACAGCGCCTCCTCTTTTACTTTTACATTTTTGTTCTGGTCTACCCGTGCTCAGTCAGTCTTTGTAAGTATGTGTGAGCTTGTGGGTTTGCATATATATGTGTGTGTGTGTGTGTGTGTGTGTGTGTGTGGGTGGGGGGCGGTACTGATTTTTAAACTGATATGTAAAGCACTTTGTGCTACAGTTTTAATGTATGAAAAGTGCTATATAAATAAAGATTATTATTATTATTATTATTATTATTATTATTATTATTATTATTATTATTATTATTATTAAGGGAGGAAGTAGGGGGAGACACATCAGTATCACTATCAGTGATCAGTAGGGACTATATTGATATCTGTAACCATTTACATGTTATAAACCATCAAAATATGGACCATTAGAAGTAAAGACACATTTTTAATATTTCAAAAACTTCTTGTCAGTGAAGATGTTTAAAGAAACTGCTAACAAAGGCAACGACAACAACACTAGACACAGTGCCTTCACAACAGCTCATGGCCTAACGGCCAGTGAGAGATAAACCAAAACTCACATTTCACCATTTCTCCACTGAAGAAAACTAATAAAAGTAGTAAAGTTATGTAAAGGCTTCAGCTGCTCTGAACACTTTGTTTCCAGCATTTTTTTTTTTTTTTACATAAACACCACCTGTTCAGACGGGTCCAAACTTTCCATAAATGTTGACTCTGTTTACAAGTGGAAAACTGGAGAATATGAGGATGATCCTGAACACAGGGTTTGGGTTTAATCAGAAAAACATGACAAACCTGGACATGTTCACATTTACAGCCACGACTGTAAAAAAAAACATTTAAACTCTTCTATTTTTAACCATTTAGTTGAGGTACCACATTCAGCCCAGTTCCATCTCCGGTGGATCAGATCAGTAAAATATTAGCATGATAGTCTATAAATAATGACAACTACAATTTTTTTCTTTTAATGCAAAACATAACATAAAATTTTGAAAATGTTTACATTAACAAATAATCCTTTAACAGTAACAGGAAGTATGAACAACCTGAAAATTAAGCACAATTTTAACAATATTCTGCCTTTTATTAAATGTTTTGTGCCTTTGTAGATGTCGTCTGTAATCCACATACACAAATGATAAGTTGTGGCATAATATTGTTAAAATTGCATTTATTCTTCTTAAGAAATTTCAGGTTTTCAGGTCTTGTTTGTATAGTTTGTAAATATAAATATTTTCATAATTTAATCTAATTTTTTTGCACAAATTTGTAGTTGTCATTATTTATAGGCTATTGTGTTATTATTTTACTGGTCTGATCCACTGGAGATCAAACTGGGCTGAATGTAGAACCTGAGTTTAACACCCTTGGACTTAATCCTGTTCATTTCCTGAGCTCAGTATCACCTGATCAACAGTATCTGAGGGATAAACTCCACATCAAACATTGGTAAAAGTCTGTTTAATTATGTGATCTCATATGTACAGAGATGTTTAATAAAACAAAGGTCACGCTGAAATGAAACAGAGGAGGTAAATACCTGTTTAAATGCTGATCTTGGAACCTCCTCAGAGTGATGATCAGTGCATCTGCTCTTAAATTACTCTCACCTTTTAGGACATATATGCCTCTCTTGGTATGTCCATGCCTTTTCTTTATTACTGGACATTAGTTAGGTCTTAATAAACTGTCTATTTGTTGCTTGTATTTATTGTAATGTGTCTTTAAACCTAAACAGAAAAGGTCAAGTTCCACTCATGTCCAAAACTACACATATGCATGACATTTGCAAACAAAAAATACCACAGATTATGTTTAAAACACTATATATGTGCTGCATTTAGACTATTTTAATGCCACAATGAAAGGCTGATTCACTATCATTAAACACTGCTTATCCCTGTGTCTTTAAAGGTGTTTGAGAGGTCATCTCATCCTTTACTTGTGGCCGTTTACTACATGTTGTTATCCTCATAGCATAACTGCCTACCTCAGGGGACACAAAACAATAGTGACAAATGCCATAATATAGTTTTATATTGGGATAAATATCACTGCATTCGGAAGGAAAATCTCTCAATAAACTTGAAGGAAATATTGATGTTTTTATGTCAAATCATCATGAACAGGGCATCTTACAACTGTAGACATGATGTGTCCCAATACTTTTGTCCATATAGTTTATAAACATCAATATCAATCAATAAGTTTAATGGGAGATTTTATGTCAAATCATCATGAACAGGGCATGTTGCAACTGTAGACATGATGTATCCTAATACTTTTGTCCATATAGTTTATAAACATCAATATCAATCAATAAGTTTAATGGGAGATTTTTCTTCCTCAGTGAGATATTAAGAAAGTAGATGGTTAGTTGGGGTAGAAAATTATTAATTAGTCAGAGCATGAAAAATATTGTAGAAATTTAGAGGTAGAACATTTAAAATCATAGTCACAGGTTAAAAAAAAATCAATGTAGAAAGAAATAAAGTAAAAACCATTTGAGGCATTTTGGAAACAAAGATAACAATTTAAAACAAACTAACCAATGCAATGATATTCATCCCAATATAATTTTCTTTATTTTATGTCAGTTATGTCAAAGTTCATGGATGTTTTATGTGTTTTTCTTTACGTACAGGTATTATAGATGTATTTGATGATATCAGTCTGATAACTGAACCTGGCGTTGCAGCTCGGTGTGTCACTGTGACCACGGCGTCACTTCAGACTGATCTCTGTATGTACGTATGTAGGATGTAGGTGATGGAGTGGAGTCATAATAGAGAGAGTGAAGAATGCTGTGAGGGTCAGGGACTCGGTCATGGAGCTCACATTCTGGACGGTGGGTGGGCTGCACAGTCCAGCAACACAGACACTTTAGTCCTGAAAACCTGTACCACATATTCTACTGCACAGACGTCCACCTGTTCTACCAGTTTAACCACCAAACACTCATCAGAGGAACTGTTTTACATGGATTAGCTGACAGCAGAGGAGAGCCACACACGCTCATTTATCAGTTTGTTTATGCACCAAAAACAGAGGAAAACTATTTAAACTATTGTCTGTTCTCTGATGTGTTTCCTCTGTGATGATTTATGCTCCAGTCAAAAGACAAACTGATCATACTTGTGTTTTGTACAAAGTGAGACATGAAGACATCACTATTCTTGAGGTTTTTAACTATTTTTATGAGTTGGCAGTCAGGAAACAAACAATCAGCAGCAAAACTATTATTAGTTTCAACTGTAATTTTCATATTTCAAACATTTCAACCACATAATTATAATTATATACAATATTTTTGTACACTTATTTATGTACATTTCTTTTACTTATATATATCTACTCATATTAAATACATTTGGGTAGCACATATTGTACAAATTGCTGTTCTAATTGTGTTTTAATAGAGAGTTTGAACCCACTGTTTTTGTTTTGTTTTTTTAATATTCAATTTTGATATCAAGATTACAAAAAGCGGTTTCATTCAGTTATGTTGCTTGTTGCAATATTGTGACTGGTGCTTAATATGTATATTTGATATACTGATGAGAAACATGTTTAACCAATTAGGGTATAAAGTCGACTCGTCATGTAAGTTTTTATGTATGTATTTCATTTATTTGACATGTTTTTGTTACAGCTCTGGATCAATGTGTAATTTTTTTGCCATTTCAACTGAATTAATCGTAAAATATTTAATAGATCTTGGATTTATTTAAGGCCCTACTGTCAATGAATGTGAGGCTTTAGTGCAAATATGCTTTTAACATCAACATTTTCTAAAATATGAATGTATTTTTTCCATATTCTTTAAGAAAAGTGAACTGTAAAGTTGTTCTTTTATGACCCAGTTTCTGTAGTAGTTCCTTTTTGGTGAAGTAACATTTCTTTCCATGTTTTGTGTGTGGTTTGGTCTCAGTGTTGACTCTGCTGCAGTAACACATCTCGTCTAGACACAGCAGCGCCTCATGTTGCCTCCAGATTATCTTCACTCACTGGGGGTGTTGAAAAGTCCTCCCGTGGTCCGGTCACTACAAATAGACCTGTTCAGCTTTCACACTGTCACCTCAGCAACACAGACACACACAGCCCATAATATTCAGTGACAACACACTCAAACACTTATGTTATCACTGTATCACAGCTGTCGCATTAGAATGTGCTGTGTGTAAATAACTACAAACTGGATATTGAAATTGAATGTCTGTGCGAAGGGTAATAAAAACAGTTCGGTGTTTAGTCTGGATACTGGAACCTGATCTACACACGAGGGAAAACGTACCTACTTCCTGCTGTTTCCGGAGACTTATGTTGCCTTCACATGCTATGGGAATTATGGTAAATACTAGTTACGAAGTCGAAAATTGCACATGGATACACCCTCTCTTTGTATTTTCCACTGGAGAAATGGGAAAAAATGTTCATACACGAGCTGCTGAGATGAAAATAACCTTTGACCTTTTCAAAATGGCAACGAAGGATTCATGGCAAATGATAAACAATGCTTTTATTAACATTCTGCTGCTGTTAGCTGATGATTTGACACATTTACAGTATATACAATTTGCTAAAAAATATGCAAAATTAAAAAAAAAAAAAAATGTAGCAGATTAACACGTCCAAATCTGTTTTACCCAAGTAGCAGGTCACCATAAATTGTGTTTCAGCCATTTTTCATTTCGTTACGACAACAAAAGCACTTGAACACAATGCACTCGTAATGGAAAGGATCATCTTCCCAACAGCACCTGAAGGCAGCTGCGGTGCTTCAGTCCCTTTCAGCATATTGAGACTCAAACGTCTGAGAGAAAACTAGAATCCAACCACCTTCTCTGGATGCTGTTTTCAGGTTTTAGAAACGTTTACCCTGTGGCACAAACTTCATTGAGTAGCAGGTGTTTTCAGACACGTGATTAACGCCTGTAATTACCCTTTGCCGCCATGATTCAGATAGGACTACTCTTGTACACTTCTCTACATGGAGTTTGGATAAGTGTCTTTTACAGCAGCCTGAAACAACATCATGTTCATCTATCATCATATTAAGTTTGGAGACTTGGACTGAGAGGAGAAACTGTCAGAGGAGGATGTGTGTTTTCTAATTGGGCTGGGTTTTTTGTTACCTCAATTTTGGTTCCTCCTCCTTCAACTAAAAGTAAAAATAGTTCCAGTGTCCCTGTATGTCAGCATCATGTTCTATCTGAATCAATCCCCAGCTGAATTTGTGAGGTTGTCTGGTTCTGTCTCCATGTTAGAGTCCTGTGGTCTGGATGCAGGAGATCAATCTAACAACAGAAGTGGGTGGTACTTTCACAGGAGGAGAATTCAACTAATTCAACCAAAGTCCATATATGACTTCTATCAGTGATCAATAGGAACTATATTGATATTTATAACCATTTACATGGTATAAGCCATCAAAATATGGACCATTAGAAGTACACTCACATTTTTAATATTTCAAAAATGTGGCAAAAATTGAAAAATCTAAATTTCTCAAAACTAGGAGCAAACTTTGTAGACATTGTCCCAAGGAAGATACATAAAAATTTTAAATTAATCCGACCAGTAGTTTAATCAGAGATGTCTGAAGAAATTGCTAAGAAATTCTGACCACAAAGACGCCGCCAAACACAGCACCTTTACAATAGCTGATGGCCGATTGGCCAGTGAGATAAAAAAGTGTAAATAATGAAAAGTCTGTGTGTACCATAAGAAGTTACTGTATCATATCAGACAGCAATGTTGGCGAAGACGTGGTTTAACGCCAGCCATCGTTGGTAACAGTTGTGTAATATAGGCTGTGACATATGTGGTTTTGATTTAGAATATGGTGTCATGTTCCTGCAGATTTTTAATGATAGCATTCATCAGATTTTCTATTTAAACATCTTAAATCCAACAGTGCAACTTTATCCGTTTGCCAACAGCATGATAGAAGAAAATGGCCACAGTGTGAAACTGGTCCTTATCAAAGTTTCATTTCATTGCCAGCTGCTCATCTCAGTGAACAGTCCTACTCAAATAAACACTACACTTCAGCTATGAATGCAAAAAGACAACTGATTAACACTCCTCATAAATAACTTATTAATTTGCTTTCAGGCTAATTCCTTTCAATACCCTAACAATTTATAAGAAGTGTCTCTCAAATATTTATAAGCAGGGTAAGTGGGCAATTTGTGCCTGACTAATGACAGGAGCATTCTCTCTAATTACACCAGTTGAAATGGGATTAGACAGTTTTTATTTCTTAAAGGCCACTGACTGGCAGCATCAGAAGTCGCCGGTACAAGCCGCGCTAATAAAAGTGTGTCGTTTAATTAAGGCTAACGTTTCCTCTCATAATAAAGCACCGAGTTTGAAGAGCGTGCCTGTCGTATCAAGAGATTTGTACTTACGCCCCCGCACGTAATTAATAAGACAACAATATCGCGCAGTGCCTGTGGTTGAGAATACGAACACACAAAGCTGCTAATAAACAAAATGGAAATGGGGTTCCCTGATGACCTCCGCAGGGCTCTGGAATCCACACACTTATGAATACAGGGTGTAAACGTGGACCATCCAAACCTCTGTAGATGCTCCAACATTTATTTCAGTCTCACAGCAGCAGAATCAGGACGAGGCGACAGTATCTACCCGCCCACACCCCCCTCCATAAATCCACCACATACAACTGAGACAGAAGGTTATTGCTGATATGGTGAGGCTTTGAGGGCCATTATCAGACAGCACAAACAATTAAGGGTGTCAATAATGAGAGAATAAGAGGGCTCTTTTGTGGAGGGCCTTTTGTGGCAGGGGCCCCTCTGGCATGAAAGGACCTAGACACTCTGTTGGATCCCCCCCCACCCTCGCTGCTGTGCCGATGTAGTCATTAGCTAGTGATAAGGCCAGCGACACACTACCACATCCAATTTTACTGGAAAAAGGTGTGGAGGGACCGAGTATGAGCTGTGGACCTCATATACGATGCTTTTACATGAAGACAGATTTCTAATTCAGATAAAAATATATTATTTAACCTTTAGCTGCAGACGTACACATACGAAGGACAGATATGGGTTCAGGTAAAAGTATAAATACTGCACTGAAAAAGTAATCCCATACAGTGGAAGTAAAATATATACACATAAAGATAGATTAAAGTACTGTTACAGTAATACAGAGGACCAATAGTATGTTATAAATGTACTGTTATGGTAAAATCACCAATACTACACAATGAATATATTCCCTTATGATAAAAATATCAATAAAATGTTATAAAAACATTCTGTTAGAGTAAAAATACCTATAGTATGTTATAAACATAATCTGTTATGGTACAAGTTCCAATACTCCATTGTAAGTGTACTTTGTTAGAGTAACAGCACCAATATTGTGTTATTAAATTACTCCACCACTGTAAAATACCAATACTGCCTTATCAAAATACGCAGTTACACTAAAAGTACCAATACCGCAACATAAAAAAATACCAATACTAAATTTTGAAAATACTCTTATTGTAAAAACACAAATGCTACATTATGAAGATACTCCAATTACAGTAACCATAACATACTGCTATAAAAAAAGAGTATTGCAGGTTTTTGTTTTTTTTTTTTTTTACCAATATTCTGCTGTCACATAAAACTAGTATAAAATGTGAGCCAGTACTATAGTGCAAGTACCTCAGACCATACTACAGTAGAAGTAATTCTTTCACCTTTTGTAGTAAACGTGTTATTGTAAAAGTACTGACAACCGTAGTGGCAGATTAAAGTTCAGGTGAAGTACAAATACCTCCAACTATCCTGTAGTACATGTACTTCTTTGTCTTTTTGCAGTAAACATGTTATTGTACATATACTGTTCACGGTAGTGGCAGATAAATGTTGAGGTGAGTACAAGTACCTGAGCCTGCCCTGTAGTACATGTATTTGTTCATGATGTTGTACACACTGTGTCTGTCCCGGAGCAGATTAATATTCATCTTTTCCCTCTGCTGATGACTGACAGCTGCATCCGCCCGGCCTTGGAGAGCAGCCAGCCGTTCTCTTGTGTTGCGGCTCTGCATGGTCGATCACGGGGGTCCCGCCCCCGGACCCTGGCAGCCGGGGCCCGACGGGGAAGCGCTCGGCCCCCGACGACACGTTTAGGAAGTAGCGTTGGCCGGTAATTGTCCTGTGCCAGCGGGGAAGACGGAGAGACACAGCGAGAGGACAAAAGGAGGAGAGGATGAGCGTAAGGGATGAGGCCTCCGAGCCTTTCATGGCCGAGGAGCCGTCTAGACATCAATGCTTCACAGGAGAGCCTCTTTAATGGGACTTTGAGAAAGTCTTGTTGCCCCTTTTTAGTAGCTGTCGGGTGGGAAAGGAAGCCCGGTCTGCATTTCAGAGGGAGGGTTGGAGGTCAGGTTCAATGATCCGAGGCAGAGCTTGACCTTGTTGATACGAGTCGATGTCAGGTTTTATGTCAACAGTCAGACCCATTCAGTCCTGCTCAGATCTTTATTGGACCGATGCTGATTGGTGACATTAACGTGGGAAGTCGACATGTTTGATTTGTCCACTGCTGTTTGGGTCCTCCTCAATAAATAGTACAATATTCACAACCCATGCACCTTGTCTTTTGATCTTACCTTGCACATATCCCATACTGCCTGCATATATCCTTATATATTGTATATATTTCTTTCATTTGTATTACAGAATTAGCTTTTTGCATATTTTAGTATTTCTTTGTATATTGTCAATACTTTTCATTATATATTTTCAGTATAATTTTGTGATATTTTTATACAGTCTCTTTGCACTTGAAGTGTTTTGGCTGCTAAACTGATTTTCCATTGTCCCTGTAACAGCGACAATAAACATCTATTTTATCCTCACCTCATAACCATTAGTGTCTTGCACTACTACTGCTACTGTAAAGTTTATTCTTTACACCACTTATTTATTCTTATTCTTATTTTTACCTCTTTTTTAAAATGCATGGCATCTAACAAGGAGAAAGAGAAACAGTATCTAAATTCTCTGTATGTCCTGTGCAACTAGTGAATTGACAATAAAAATCTTTTAATCTTGATGTTTACAGTAACATAAAAACCTGAAACAGCATCAAGTAAAGATATATTTTTATGGAAACCCCTTCTATTCTACTCAACTCATGACAAATGTTTCTGCTGTTTAATTATGTTCAGGTGGCAGAGCACTGGTTATGTTACCATTAAGGAGGAAACAGGAATGTAAACATTAGCATCTCAGTCAGTGTGGCTGGAACAGATGCAATTCACTCTTCTTCTGTTCAGTAATATTATCAAACCACATGTTATGACCTACATTTTCCTCCTTTTTGCTAATTTGTGCCACTGGGTTGTTGAAATCAGTTCTTATTAAAGATGTAAATTGAAATCTTAGTTGTAGACATAGCAGTACATGTATCATCATGAGCCAGTGGTATCAGTTCACCTACATATATAGTTTCTGTGTAATCCTGCTGACAGACCAGCAAGCGTGAATGATCATTGGTCAGAGAAAACTAGGATCTCCCCCAAGGACAACCGTGGACTCATTTATGGGTCAAACAAACACAATGGGACACTGAAAATGATCCTTCAGACCATATTCAGGTGTTCTGGGATAAACAGGTCCACGGTTCTGGGATGGGTCGAATAACTGAATCCTCAGACAATGTGCAACAAATACTTAAAGCAGCTGAAAATGTCAAAAAAGCCAACAGATATATTACAGTTCTTCACATGTAGTTCTGCCTGGACACTACTGAACAACAGATTTTTTGTTCACAAGTAAATGGGATGCCAACAGTTCACACTGTCCAGTTGAAATAAAAACAGATTGGTTAGAGTTAAAAAGGGGGTTGGTGGGTAAATGAAGAAAAAGAAAGTACAAAAATGAACAATGTATAAAACAGGGCACAAACCCTAAGTCGCTTGTGTTTAAGTGTAAAAATGTTGTGTTTTGTTTTGTTTTTTTTGCTATTTAATATCTCTACCAGGTCCAGGTCATCATTTCCCAACATCCATGGCCTTACATTGGCTTCTATCTGGTTCCTGTAAAATCTGCTATAACATTAGGACTGTGAATGATAAAAACAGACACCAAGAGCAGAACGTGATGACATAAAAGTGAGAAATGAAAGCTGGAGCTGGGTTTTAGGCTGTAGATGAACTTGTGTGGTATGTGGTGAGAAGTGGTTGTTTGAGATATATTCTAATGCCAGCGGTATAAAGATGCACTTAAATCTGTACGGTCATGATGGGATCACTAAATCACATGACAGGGTTTTCCTTAGGTTTTGTTAATATCTTACGTGTATATATATATATATATATATATATATATATATATATATATATATATTTATACAATTTTTTTTTTTTGGTGTGAGTGTGTTTATATTTCATGTTTCATACTGTATATTTTCAGCCTGTCTTCACTGCAACTTATTTTTTTACCTATTGTTTATATACTGTTATAAATATTGTGTCTATTCATATTTTATGTCTATTTTACTTTATTCTACTTTTAGTTCTATTCTTATTTTATCTTTTGTTAAAATGTATATTCTATTTTCTTATTTTACTTTTAGTTTTTTTGTAATTTTATACTTGCTCTATTCTTATTTTCTGACATTTTTAAAAAAAAAATCATACTGTTTGTACTGACTAGAGTAGCACTCCTAATTTTATTGAACACACAATGACAATAAAGGCTATTCTATTCTATTCTATTCTATTCTATTCTATTCTATTCTATTCTATTCTATTCTATTCTATTCTTTGTAACTTGCTGCTGCCAATTTCCCTATGATGGGATTAATCAAGTCTTATCTTATCTTACCTTTTCAGAAAGTTGGGGTGCTCAAGTGTTTGGGGGTTTTGGGGCAAGAAAATATATATGTAACATCAGTTTGAACTGTTTTTATCACATCTGTGCTCAAATGTTTAGAAAATCTAGAGCAAATTCACATATAATGAGCAAAACTTAAGGGTACTGGGAACCAACAGCATCCATTGGATCTAGGAAAACTCACCATAGTTCTTATTGATAGTTTTCATATTGACATTGAATTTACAATGGTAGGGCATTTTACGCACTATGGCCTTATAAGAGTAGATAACACCCTGAATGAAAGTCTGAACAGGGCTGATAATGATTTCTTCTCTATGTTTACAGTTGTTATGTGATCCTATTGGTCAAAACAGATCAAAACACTCAAACACGGTGGAGAGGCAATGAAAGATGGCAAAAAAAACAACAACCTAAAAACATCCTCTGAACAACATCTATGTTCAGGATCAAGTAATTTACTATTTATAAAAGCATGTAATTATTACATGTGTCTAACAACATTCGCAGTTCAGTTACAAATAAATATATTATTTATACGACAGGGTTGAATAAACTGTACCGATCATATGTGTGTTGCTGTAATTACTGATGCCTTGATAGTTTGGTCTACAAAGCTGCAGGTTTACTGTGTGTGCAGCTTTTCCTGAACAGGTGCAGTGTGTGCATGTGTTGTGTAGTGTGGTGTGTTTGTTGTGTTTCAGCAGTGTGTGTCTGTGCGTAGCAGGTGGGGGGTGGGGGAAAGGGTAATGGGTCAGGGCTCTATTTTGAACGAGTACTTACTGGTTCTTTAATAAACCTCTGACCCCACAGTGGGGTCGTATATCCTTCGCCACCCACAGTGACTGAATCTGTACCGTTTACCCTTCACACACCTCAGAATACCACCATTACACTGCCTCGCAACGTTTCATTTATCCTCCGTCTAATCCAATTATTCATATTTTTAGAGCATTTATTCCCCGGTGGAGTCCCACAGGGCTCAGTCTTTGCCTCATTATTATTCTGTACACAATTACTGACTGTGATGTCTTTCTAAGTGCTTTTATGTTGCATTTTAACACTGATGTTTCTGCTCTGTAAAGCTCTGTTAATAAATTATTACTCAATATCATAATCAAATTATTTAACAAGTTCGTTTGTCATATTCTAACTAAAGTGAATCGGTCTCTAAGAGGGGATTTTATGTAATTAGAAACCAAAATTTAACACATAATAAGGAGATGTTCAAATGTTTTTATGGTTTGGTTTATTCACAAGTACAACAGATGTATCATTATGTAAGACATAAAGGAGAAGCTCATTAAATAACATTATAAATACACAATATACATAATTATACATCCAGTGATAAATCACAAGCCACCTAAAACTACGTATACCTAAAAGCTAAACCTAATCATGTAACCAAGATGTTTATTGAACCACTCTAAACATTTGTTTACTGGGTAACATGAAGAAGTAATGTATTAAAGTAAGTAAGTAATTTCATTATTAATTCATTACAGCTTTCAGGTATCTGCACCTTACTAGTTCATTTTATTTACTTTAACTCCTTTTTCATCTTACCATAAATGTCTGTAAACTACACTTTATTATTTCTATTTTGCCAAACTTAGTTTCTTTGCAACATCAAGTTGTGACTGATTTTATCCTTAATACAAAATCAGACAAATATAAATGACATAAAAGATCCAGCAAGACACACATGCAAATGAGGAAAATGACATTAGTCAAGATAAAAATTATTCAAAAACAAGAAGAAAGGTCAAGAAAAACACATACAAGGTGTAATATGACATAAAAGAAGCAAAGACAAAGATACAAATGAAATAAAAAGCTAAAAACATGCAGCAGGATGTAAAGGTTATAAAAGCACAACATTTAAGTGACGCAAAAGTAAAAAGTTATGTTACCTAGTGTTACCTAGGTTGTTACTAAATGAGACTGGATCACAGAGAAAAGATGTCAAGGTGTTTCAAGACCTGCTGCTGACATTGAAAACTGAACACAGTGAAGTTAAAGTTAATTGTTTTCTAATAAAATCTATTGTTTTTTATTTTATGAGGGTTTGCACATTAACAGCTGCTACAAGGACTTATACTCTGACGACATTTCTTTTTTTTTTTCTCATTTTTACTGCAGTAAAGAATCAGTTGTTATTCCTTTACCACAGTATTTCTGTTTCTAATGGAGGAAACTGGACTTTTTCAAATGTTTTGTATTATTAAGTGGCTTTCAGTAGATTTTTTTTTTTTTAAATTCTGAACGTGTCAGATCTCAGCAGGTTATGACCCTCCAGTGTTGTCAAGTGCTGATGTGGTTCTGCGTCCATGTTCTTCTGTCCTGATGTCACAGCGTTGGCGTCTGTGGTGAGGACTGGGTGGACAGGGTGGATGTGGGGGGATGGGAATCGGCAGCAGACGGACACCCCTCCTCATTTGAATGTGAAAGTATTCGGTGGGTCTCAGTGGTGCAGTGTGTTTTCAATCTGTCCTCCTCTGCTCTGTGACCCCTCAGATGAAGCCCGGGGTCAGGGTTCAAACCGAGACAACGCCCCCTATCACTCCTGGTGTCACATCACCCCTGAGCCAGGAGGCCGACAGCACCCTTTACAATAATCTAATTAGGTATCAATGAGCTCCGAGCCCTGGATGTAATTGGCTTTTTATGGGCGGCTGAGAGCGGGAGGCGGGGGTGTGGAGGGCGTACAGCTGGTGGCAGTAAATGAGACACCATACATCCTCATAAATGTTTAGCATGTGCCACAGACTCCCTCTGATACTGTGAATAACAGCTGGTTGAAAGTCTAAAAAAGGGTGTCAAACATACAAAACCGGCGTGGGGCAAAACCGGCCCGCCAAGGGGTCCAATCCGGCCCGTGGGATGAATTTGCGGATTGCAAAAATTACACTGAAGATATTAACCTGTTAGCTCCTGACATGTCTGTGGTGAGTGTTCTGAATGTATGGTTTATTTTAAATATTCATAAAAATTCAACTGTTTGCTCAATAGGAAAAATTTCAAACCATGCTTTCCCTAGACATCTGAGCATGCTCAGTGCACCCCCCTGTTGCCTGTGTATTGGGGGGATCAAACAGAGCAGTGAGTGAGACCAACTCACCAACACAAAAAACATAAACAAAATGGAAACATCTTGATTACATCAAGATGAAAATGATGTAAAAGAAAGTGATGAAAAACAGAAATGACAAAATACAGACGATGAAAACAACATAAAAGAGGAAATGAGATGAAATTGAAAAATGACAAGATATGTAACAAGACAAAAGCATAAAAGACACAGTAAGTCTAAAATCAGGTAAAACAATCTGATAACAAGGCCTGATTTAAGATGAAAATGATGTAAAAGACTAAAACAATGTATGATGTCACAGTGATGTAAGAGTGGAGATTGTAAATAGGCAGTGGATTGTGGAGAAAAGGTGCCACGTTTCACATTTTCTGTTTGGATAGTTTGTATATGTAAATATTTTCAAAATTTTACGTCATTTGTTTGCACTAAAACAGAAAAATTTGGAGTTGTCACTATTTATAGGCTATTATGTTATTGTTGGAGAAAAGGTGCCATGTTTCCACTGATTTACACATTGGAGTTAACATTCACGATCTAGTCCATTGTATACTGTACTGCTAGTGAAATTCGGTCTAGTAATAATATATATCATATTAATTACAAACATTTTTCGTTCCCTATACTCAAACTTTAAACCACAAGTGTTCAACATATGGCCCACGGGCCAAAACCAACGTGCCTCAGGGTCAAATCCAGCTGTGGGATGAATTTGTGAAATGTGAAAATGACACTGAAGATGTTAACAATCAAGGATGTTAAAATCATTTTAGTTCAGGTTCCACATTCAGACCAATATGATCTTAAGTGGATCAGACCAGTAAAATAATAACATCATAACCTATAAATAATGACAAATACAAATTTTTGTCTTTGCTTTTGTGTTAAAAAGTAATATTACATGAAACTTTTTACATTTACAAACTATCCTTTCACAAAAAAAAAGTGGAAAAACCTGAAAAAACATGAACAACCTGAAATGTCTTGACAGAATTACATGTAACTGTACCAATATTCTGCCTGTAACTAAATGTTTTGTACATTTGTAGATCCACTGTGATCTGTAAATTGTAATGCACATGTGTAAATGATAAACTGAGGCAGAATATTGTTAAAACTGCACTAATTTTTCTTAAGAAATTTTATATTTTCAGGTTACTCACATCTTTTTTGTCTGAATAGTTTGTAAATGTAAATATTTTCATAATTTAATGTTATTTTTTTGCACTAAATAGATAGAAAATTTTGTATTTGTCATTATTTAAAGGCTATTATGTTATTTTATTTTATTGATCCGACCTGGCAGAGATCAAATTTTGCTGAATGTGGAACCTGAAAGAAAATTAATTTGACACTTCAGGTTGTTCATGTTATTCAGATTTTTAAGGAAACTTTGTAGATGTAAACATTTTCATAATGAAATTTTACTTTATTCACTGTTATTATTTTACTGGTCCGACCCACTTTAGATCATATTGGGCTGAATATGGAACCTGAACTAAAATGAGTGACACCCCTGCATTGAACTATACCAAAGATCAGAACACTAGTGGAGCAATAAGAGGTTTAAGATAAATTAAAATGACTTATTTACAGAGAAAAATATTGACCTTAACTTTTCCTTCATCACCTGATTGGTATTTTCATGAGTTATTGTTTGACAGATGCATCAATAAGATGTTTTCATGTCTCCCATTTCACATTAGGTGAATATACAGATCTGGCTCTTCATCATTATGTTCTAAAAGTTTGCCCTCTACATGTAGTGTCTCTGAACCAAACCATAATCTTCATCTGTTTGATGTTTTGTTGCCGTTTCCAACTAATGTCATTCATGTTTGTTTCTTGAATAGGCTAAATGCTGTTAATGCTGCAGCCTCCTTGTGGATCCAGACATCCTTTTATACTTAATCTGTTTCCATTACACCTATTTGCATTTTCCTCTCATTGAAACATCAACTTTTTTCATCTATGTAACATGTATAAACCCATGTGAGTTCAAATTAGTGTTGACCTTCTGATGATGATGATAAATAAAATACATCAAAACTACAGTAATGAAAGCACAGATCCAGGGTTTATAGATGAATAAATGCCTTTTCGGAGATCTAAAGCTTTAGCTGATCCACAGTAAACATCTCAAAGTTGTGTTTTTAAACTTTTTGGACATTGTTAGACATCTGCTTTACACAAATAGTTTTCCGAAATATTCTTTTAAATTACAAAGAAACTTCCTAATAAAGATGTGACTGAAAATGCATTTGCTGTGACAAAAAGTGCATTTCTTTTCTTTGGGTTTCCTGAGTACATATATATCCCAATCCAAAAAGTACCTCTAACAAAATACCTTTATTGAGTCTCAGAAGAGCTCCTTTACCACTTACTGAGCTGTTGTCAATTTTACACAAAGTCTCGTCTTTTCTGGAGTTGGGATTGTAAAAAGTTAATGTGGAAAGACCCCCAGACTCCCACATTAAACTCCCACCCAAGCAGTGAAGTCTTAAACAAACTTACACAAAATGTTGGAAAATAGAGGAAAACCAGAGAAATGTGTGTAAAAATGTAGGAGTAAAAATCATTGGAAAAATACATACTCATGTGGAGTCCAGATACCGGAAAGCTCAATTTAAGAACAGTAACCTCAGTACTTGTGTAGTATTTATACTTGCTTACTCTAACTCATGGGTGTCAAACATGTGGCACGTGTGCCAAAGCCGGCCCACCAAAGGTTCCAATCCAGCTCGCAGGAGGAAGTTTTGAAGTGCAAAAATTAAAATTCAGATATTAACAGTCAATGGTGTCGAACCTGTTTTAGTTCAGGTTCCACATTCAGACCAATCTGATCTAACGTAAAATAATATCATGAAAACCTATTAATAATGCCTCCAAATTTTCTTGTTTAATGTGAAAAAAATTATATTACATTATGAAAACTCCAAATTTTTGTCTTTGCTTTAGAGTAAAAAACATTCAATTATTAAAGTATTTACATTAACAAACTCATTCATTCATTCATTTTCTGAACCCGCTTTATCCTCACTAGGGTCACTTGGAGCCCATCCCAGCTGCATAGGGGCGAAGGCGGAGTACACCCTGGACAAGTCACCAGTTCATTGCAGGGCTGACATACAGAGACAATCACTGTCACATTCACACCTATGGGCAATTTAGATTAACCAATTAACCTATCAGTGCATACCTTTGGATGGTGGGAGGAAGCCGGAGTACCCGGAGAGAACCCACAGGGAGAACATGCATGGTGGGAGGAAGCCGGAGTACCCGGAGAGAACCCACAGGGAGAACATGCAAACTCCACACAGAAAGGTCCCACCCTGTCGACTGGTGTTGGAATCGAACCCAGGACCTTCTTGCTGTGAGGCATGAGTGCTAACCACTGCACCACCGTGTCGCCCACATTAACAAACTATCCTTTAACAATTAAATGTGAATAACCTGGGCAAATATAAACAATGTGAAATGTCTAAAGAAAATTAAATGCAATTTTAATAATATTCTGCCTGTTACTAAATGTTTTGTGCCTTTGTGGATCCGATCTGTAATACACATGTATAAATGTAAACTGAGGTATAATATTGTTAAAATTCCACTTATTATTCTTGAGAAATTTAAATTTTTTCAGGTAGTTCACATCTTTTTTATTTGGATAGTTTGTAAATGTAAATATTTTCATGAAACAAAGAGAAAAAATTGTGGTTGTCATTATTTTTAGGCTATTATGTTGTTATTATACTAGTCTGACCCACTGGACATCGAATTGGGCTGAATCTGGAACTTGAAAGAAAATGTTCTAATCCGTGTATTTAGTCCCATTCCACCACTGTTTTCTTGTAGAAGTGTAAGGATGTGAAGTGTCCTCAGTCCTTAATTAGCTCTGGCTCAGACAGGTCAATATCCCCTGCTCTGTGTCCACTTCCTCCTCACTATCGCCTCTCGTCTCTCGTCCAAAGCTCTCGCCGGTCAGTCGGTCGGTTTCCCCCCCTGAGCCTCGGCCTCGTGGCCACGGCACCGACTCGCTACATTAGCTCAACGCCAAAGAGCAGGGGCGCGCTAATGAGACACGGGCAAGGGCTCTGCAGCTCGTTCATCATCCTGCTCCCTCCAATCCCAACGCCCTTTTATCAGGCCCTGGCCGGGCCCCGTGTCATCTCCTTCGACATTAATCAGCTGTCCGGCCAGGCGGGGGCCCCGATAATGCCCTATTAGCCGCCGAGCTCTGGAATCATTACAGGCCAATGAAAAGGCCAAGGATTACACTCCCACCACGTCCACAGCCTCTGTTAGAGAGCAGAGAGAGGAGGCGGAAATGAAGCAGCGGCTGTTAAGGCTTAGTCTGAGGAAGGGGTTTGTTTGGACTGTTTACCCTCAGCTCCATCCTCTGTGTGATAAATACGTTTCTGGAAGCTCTCAGATGATTTTCAGCCGAGATCAAATTTAAGGAAGAAGACATCGTCTTGACTCAGGCCTCATCCACATATCTACAGGTATACGGGAGTTAACCCTTTAGCCCCTGACGTGTCTTGGGTGATCGTTCTGAATGTATGATTTATTTTAAATATTCATAAAAATTCAACCGTTTACTCAATAATTAAAATTTCAAAACCCACTGAGAGAATAGACCTTGTTCTTTCCATAGACATCTGAGCACGCTCAATGCACCTCCCACAGCCTGTGTAATGGGGGGGCAAAACACAAAGCAGTGAGTGAGACTGACTCACTCTAAACATAGACAGTTTGGGCTTCTTTTTTTTTTTTTTTTTTTTTTTTTACATCGTTTTCCTTGTGTTTTTTTTTGTTTTGTTTTGTCTCTGGCATTTAATCATTGGCTTTTTTCCATTTTTCAGATTACAAGTTGTTATTAACATTAACAAATAGAAAAATAGAAAAAAAACAACCTTAGCGACATCAGCATCACAGTCCACTCCAATAAAACAGACTCCATTTACACCAGGTTAAAATATGATACAGGCAAGTTTTCCATATCAGGAAAACCTATGTTAGTGCAAAATATAAATGTATCATGAAGGGATTTTAATCCAATCAGCCTGAACCCCATCTAGAGGTAGTCTGGCTTACATCCTATACAGGTTTTAGGTTGGTGTAAGCACATAAAGCGAGCTCACATTCCTATTCCCATCTGACCTGCAAAGCTGAGAACTTGTATTAGACATGAGCTAACCTGCAGGAAATTAAAAGAAATCCAAGATTCACATCCCTGGAGCCAAAAGAAATCAGATAAATATATTTATGTAGTGAATACAGAATGCTTACTACAGAAACAGGTGCATTTATGAAGACATTTCCCTACTACTGAGCAGGTTGAACCAGGCTGCAATGATAACATAAGGCAACACATCTATAGGCAACTGATTATAACATAAAACACCTTACAGTGACTCATCCTAAAGCTAAAGATAATTTTAAACAATCAAAAATAACATAACTATTTTTTAAGGCGCTGGACCAGATCTGACTCTCTAAGATCACAGTTATGTTAAAGTAAGATGGAGGCAGACAGAAATAAAAACAAAAACAGTGGGTGAGTAAATCTGTTGATGCTAATGTTAAAATGCGTTATCATGATAATATCGTATCCTGATTTACCATCAGATTAAGGGACTCGTGTGCAGGTTTCACTCTACAGGACAGAGATTTGAGTAGAACGAGAATGGATTAAAAATACCAGCTATAAACACAAAGACTAGATCAGATTGCTTATTATCCAGATAGATTACATTTTAACACCAGGTATAACTGGAGTTGAAACACAGTCGCTGTGATGGAGTTTTCAGTGACTTAAAACTGTACTTGGGTGTTGACAAAATGCCCAAACCTCATATCTCTTATCTTTGTACATGCAGACTGACTTCAGTTCTTCTGCGGTATGATCACCTGTGATTTATGGCTTAAGAGGACTGATGTGCAGCTCCTCAGGGAATCCTGAAGCAGCCACAGTTTAACATGTATCGTGCTATTTCCATGTCCACTCAGACTCCTCCCACCCTGCTCTCAGACCTTCACAATAACTCATTTGTTATCCCCACAGTGATCAATGATTATGAATGTCGTCAAAGAGCAGTCTGCAGAGTTCCAGAACCCCTCGGTAGTAATTCGTCTATATGGATCATAATCGTAATTATGAGATATGCTTTCACTTCCCTTTCTGATTATCTGTCTCCATGCACGAGCGAGCTGGCATTAGAGGTAGCAAAACATCCATCATGTGCAGACACAGGCAGATTAGTAGGGCCAGCCTGGTGATAGATGGCCGGTGGAGGGGTAATGATTAGCTCCTTTAGTGTCCGTGGAGTGGGCTGCTAGAGTCACACACTGCCCTCCACCAGCCACGCAAAGTGGAGCAGATGAGCAGCCATTTGTATTCATTAGAGCATGGAGTTAGCTCGTAAAAAGCTACTCCTCTCTCCCTCTCCCTCTGCATCTCACACTGAAAACCTGCACGGCCTCAGCAAGAAAGAAATCAATTGTGAATCAAAACATTTGTACAAGGTGACACAGGACACGGAGCGACAAAACATGCCCAGGTGAGTGTTCTCTACACACACGTCAGAAGTGTTTGAGTGTAGGTGATGTGAGTCTATGAATCTATGAATGCAGCTGACATGTCTGAGAGCATCTAAACTACTCAAAGCCTTCAGGGGAGTCCACACCACCACCATCAATCAGAATCACAAACCACTCACAATCTGCTCCTAACTCCAGCCAAGGCACTTTAATTGTTTAAATCTAAAATCACACAGGAGGCAGGATGAGAACTTAAGTTGGATTTTGTAAATCCACCATCCATCAGATAAACCCCGTGACTACTGGGGAAAAGACAAAAGATAGGACCAGCGGCCCTGTAGCTCACCAACATGTTCTATCAAGAATCAATCCCCAGTTGAATTTGTGAGGTTGTCAGGTTCTGTCTCTATGTTAGAGTTCTGTGGTCCGGATCCAGGAGATCAGTCTCCCAATAGAAGTGGGTGGTACTTTCTCTGGAGGAGAACTCAACTAATTTATTCAAAGTCCATAAGTGACTTCCCATAGCAACTATACTGATATCTCTAACCATTTCCATGTTATAAGTCATCAAAATATGAACCATTATAAGTAAAGGCAAATTTTGAATATTGAAAAATTCATCAAAAATGCAAAAATCTAAATTTCTCAACACTGTGAACAACCTTTGTAGACATCGTTCCAAGGAAGCTAAATAAATAAAATTTGAATGAATCCAATCAGCATTTTCAGAGAAAAAGATTGCTGAAGTCTAGACATTGGTGACCTTGAGTTTGAACCTTCAAGGTCACTTAAAATCAAAGGTCATGGATCAATAGTAACAATATTGATCTCTCTAACCATTTACATGTTATAACCCATCAAAATATAAAACTGTGAACAGACTTGTACACATCGTCCCAAGGAAGATACATATAACCTTTGAAATGAATCTGAACAGTAGTTTCATCAGAGAAGATGTTTGAAGGAATTGCTGACAAAGACGACAAAGATGATGAAGATGATGCTGACAACAACGAAGACGACAACGCTGGACATGGCACCTTCACAACAGCTCATGGTCTATTGGCCAGTGAGCTAAAAATGCTAAAGTAGGTAAAACTCAACATGAAGCATCTTTGATTCACAAATGTTGGCAAGTATCTGAGATTTGCAGAAATGTTGATTTTCACAGTCTGAACATTTCTTTAAACCATTACAAATTATTTTCTTTTAACCCATTACCATTCTCAAAATGTGGGTGTGTACAGTACATATGGTACAAGTAGGTTCCTTCATTTCATCTTAAAACAAAAATGTGTTTACTCAGCATCAGGACACTGCAAACACACCATGCAATCTCAGCCCACGGTGAATACAAATTGAGGCAAAGACCTCGGCTCCAAACTACAGCCAATGATGAAGTATCTTCAAGTTGTTGTAACAGAAGGTCACTAGATGCTGCTCCAAAAAGCCCTGGCTCCCTTAGACTTCCACTAAACTTCTCTCTAAAGATACCAAGTCATTCTGATGTTTTTAATTTCATTCCAACCCTCTAATAAGTGATATGGTCCATCTTTAAATTTGTCCTCCATTTAACAGACCACAGGGCAAACAGAAGCGCTAATATCTGCTAAGTCGGACTGTCAGAGTTTTGGTTTATGCTCCACTGTATCTGTGGTCAACAGGTTCCACTAACAAAGTACAAAAATTATATTCAGTGCTTGATGAGGTTTATTCTGTTACAGAGTCACCAAGGGCTTAGCATTAACTCATTCGTAATTCTACCCCTTTTGTCCATATATAGTCACTTCTACCTCTAAAAATTCAAGACAGCAGTTCAGAAAGCTCCTCCATCCATTGATTAGATGAAAATAGTTTTGGCGGATTAATTCATACTTGACACATTTGCACAAGCTCTGAAACAAGTCTTTCCCATTGATATGTGATGATCGATTAGGGACAGATTGATTAATAGGCACTGATGCTATTTTACAAATATTATTAGCAGAAGTTTGGAACAACAGTTAATATTCTGTTGGGTGTGTTCTCTTGCGTTCAGTAAATTGAATTGAGAGTCTGGTTTCGACCAACTCTATATATAAAGTGTCATGAGATAACTTTTGTTATGATTTGGCGCTATATAAAAAAAATGTGATTGATTTGATTGATTGGTTGATATTCACGGTCTAAAATGGAAGAGGGGCCTTTGAAAGGAAAAGGAAATGTTCCCACAAATATGTTTAGTGTGATGTTAAGTGAATCATTTTTATGAATTTAAATGTTTATTTGTTGGATTTGAAAGTTCAATTCAACAGTTTTGTGATTTCTAATAATGTGACAGATAATTTCCAACATACATAGTGTGTTTTGGGTATTAAATGAATAATCAGCAATCAAAACATCCACAATCAGTTGAGCTATGCACAGTACCTATAGCTCTCACTCTGGCGTTGTACAACAGATATAAGTTGTGTTGGGCCATTAACTTAATACAATTTAGAGCCTACTTTGTTACCGACAGCCTCCTTCAACTTCGTATCAGTAGAATCCTGTTTATTTTCCTAATACTTTGTATGAGCCAGTCAAACTGTGGAGTTTCATCTCATCGTCACATGCTGAGTATTAACATGACATATTTTCCTCCTCTGTGTGCTGTTTGTGTTATTTCAGTCTCATTTGTTGGGGTGAGACGAGACAATGTGTCTCCAATTAAAACCGCCGTGTTGACATGACGGAGGTTCGATGACACACGTGATGTTCTAATTAGTCCAGCGGGGTCTTTTACAACATGTTGGTTCCATACAGTTACCTCTGACGGCAGACGAGCCACAACAACATGCAGCATTTAAAGGAATACTCCAACATTTGAATTATTATCAGTGTATTTATGTGTACATATAGGATACGCTCTGTGCACTAACAACAGAAAAGCATTTTCTTTACATAATGTCGACTCCATATTGTCACTTTCAGTGTTTCTCATTATCATCATCTAGAAAAGTAAATTTTTTCTTTAGATTTCCAACATTTTAAAATGAATAAATACGCAGCCTTATTTTTCTTTTGCATCATTGTGCATCTTTACAACATCACAGCTAATTTCAGCCTAAATGGAAATTACACCAATAACAGATGAGTCTATTGGGGAATATCTAACAACACATATGTAATGTTGCAAAGGTTGTAAATATATGTATATGTAAAAGACACAACAGGAAAAACATTGTAAAAGATAAACAAAAAAGCCAAGGGGAGGTAAATATATTCAGTGTATTGTTTTGATTTATTGTGAAGTTAGAATGGTTTGATAGTTTTCTTAGGTTCAGTTTGCTTTGTACAAACCACTGTTAGAAATGTCGACTTTATCACTTTATTGAAGTATTTGTGCTTGTACTTAAAGCGCGGACTTCTACCACCTGATTATCTCTCTTCACATCACCTGTTCTTCTCCCGGTTACTGATGTCTGACAGATAAATCTGGAGCAGAAAACCTGTGATGTCTGATTATTTGCAGCATAAATATAAAAGTGACACAGTGTTGAACACTGCCATCTCTCTCCATCTTTTTCTCCTTCGCGAGGTTGGAGACGTGAGCATGAGGACGTCTGTTTAACCTCAACAGGCAGAAAATAAAGGCGGCCTGAGGTTATTGTCGCAGCCTGACGACAGTGTCAGTGTAAATCAGATAAGTCGCTCAGTGCTACATGAAGACGGAAGGCTATAATGAATCAGAGGCAGCAGAGAGCCTCTTTAAATAAATACTGAGTTCATGGTGCAGATAAGAACAGATCAGAGGAGGAGCGGACTGATGCAGCTGAATGGACAGCCGTCTCTTACATATATTATACCAGCAGCAATATTATAATCCAATAAATTATGCTGGCAGTCATGGCTATTATTCCATCACTCCTGTCTCCATGTTGAGTGGGTGTGTCTAATTGTGAAGCGTTGTCATAAAGCGGGGTCATCATGCGTACTTAGCATCACGTCATCACCCGAGCAGAAGCTGGTGCACTGATAGAATCAGCGTCCTGACACAGCTGATGTTCTCAGGGTGATTTATGGGAAGCAGAGGATGTGGTGTCGCCTGAACGCAGACAGCAACAGGCGTCTGCTGCCGTCTGGATGGAAAAACAGGGAGCCTGTCCACTGTGTTCTTTAATATCCTCCTCTATCTGATAAAGACTCAGGTGTGTCCTCAGGACAAAACCCAACGAACTGGAGATGATTCACACCGCACACATGTTCTTCTGCTGTGAAGGACCTGATACTGCTGATGGGGATCTTCACTCACTGATCAACCCTGTCCTACAGAAATTACACTTCTGAGAACTGCAGTACGATGCATTATCTTGAATCTTAAAGATAATCATTGAATCATTTTCACTTGTGTGTGTAAAGCAGAACTGCACAAGTTATCGAATCACAATAAACAGCTGGATTTAAAGGTCCAGATTCAGTAGAATTTAAGATAACTTAATTGCATAAACCAGTGTTTCTCAGTTGAGAACCACTGGCATAAACGTAAGAATAAAATCTGTATGGAGATATTTTGGATTTAGTGACAGTCGCAGAGAGAGTCATTGTGTAAAACATGCAAAATGAGACACTACTTTTCCTTTTTTTTTTTTTTTTTAATTGTTGTCTTTACTCTCACCAACATTTATGAGCTGTGAGTAGTGACCAAAAGAATGAGATTATGAACACAAGCAGCTAAAATGAGTGTCCTCTACAGGCTGGCTGGACCCTCCCTTAGATATAAGATGAGGAGTTCAGCAGTCTATGACAGCCTAACCCTGGTTGGATTGTTGAGCTGCATAAGCAAGGCCTCTCACAATGTGCGCCATCACTGCTGAGCTTGGACACAGTAAGGCAATCATTTTGAATCCACTGTCTGGAACTAATGTCCATTTTTGTTAACTTCCCTTGCCATCCATCCCCAAATGTTTTCAATTGGATTTAGATCAGCGGAACGCACAGGATGGTCCAAAAGAGTGACATTATTCCTCTGTTCTCAGTCCTTTGTCAGGCATTGGGCATTGTGAACTGCAGCGTTGTGCTGTTTTAAGACCCAGTCATTACCACACAGACCAGGGCCTTCAGTCATGAGGAATGTCCCCTGCAATATCTCCACACTGCCAACCGCTGTTCGACATGCCTGCACAACCTGAAGTGCCAATGTTCCACTGAAGGAAAAAGTACCCAAGATCATGATGACGCCCCCTCCACTGTGCCATGTAAAAAACATCTCCAGTGGAATCTCCTTGTCATGCCCGTAATGTTGGAAGCCATCAGGACCGTCAAGGTTACATTTTTTCTCCTCAGAGAATAATACTTTCTTCTCCCTTTCAATGTCCACTGTTTGGTGCTCTCTTGCAAAGTCCAAACAGACAATTTTGTGGCATTGAAAGACATGAGGCCTTTGAAGATGCTTTTTGTTCTGAAAGCCCTTCTCTGGCAGATGCCATCTGTTGGTTATTGGGCTGCAGTTGGCACCAGTAACAGCCTTAATTTGGGTCGAGGATCGTTCCGTGTCTTGACAGACAGCCAATCGGATCCAGCTCAGTGCCTGGGAAATTTTTTTGGGTCTACCCCTTGACTTTTTTGTTCCATAACCCTCGGGATCTTCTAAGAAATTCAAAATGATTGTCTTACTGCATCCAACCTCAGCAGCAATGGTGTGTTCCCAGAAGCCTTGCTTATGCAACAATCTGACCACGCTCAAAGAGAAAAAGCTTTTTTGCCTTTGCCATCAGGAGGTCATGACAGAGTGAATACCTGACAGAAAATGACATTGAATCCACATTTTTGCACAGATTTTGGCTTTTAAAGGCTGTGGTCTTAAACTTTTGATGGGCTGATGGACAGCCTATTTCAGTTTAATTGTTGTTTTCAATGAATTGCTTACTTAAATTTTTTTTGTCTCACTCCCATTTCTTCCTTTGTATTTTGAAACTCTACTTAGAACCTTCTTAAGGTCCAACAATGCAAAATGTAAATTCTTGCAAGTTTTCAAGTGGTCTTAAAATTTTGATCAGGTGTGTATCTGTGCAGAGTTTGACATGATCTACAGTTTATAGAAACATACAATGACAACATTTTTACATTATGTATCATTAGTTGTGATTCTATGGTCCTGAATGTTCCACTAATAATAAGAGTCCACCATGTATCCACCTAATCAGGAGAGACCAGGTTGATCAGGAGGATCAGATGCCCCTCGACACTGAACTAAAACCTGCTCAGATGTCCCAACAGGAGATTCCTGAGGTGTAATGTGCACCTCTCTCACCTAACTAATGACTAATTATCATCAGGAAGCCTCGTCAGGATGGAGGAGGGGGAGAGGACGTTCGACGGAGCATTCAGACAGAGAGAGGAGGCAGACGGTGGGTGTCCGTCTCCTCCCCGGGCGTGAACGAGGCGACGCCCGCCTCGCTGCTCCCCACCAGAGAGGAGGTGCTTCGGGGCTGCGTCAGGAGCCCAAACCCCCTCCTCAACGCTTTCTGTGTTGGCCTGTATGATTTGCATCACTTCCCGTATACATCTGTCACTACTGAGTGTGAATCACTGGATGTTTGAGCCACCGATGCTTAGCTGCAGTAGAGTTTCCTCACAGAGATTGCGCACACCATCAGTCAAAAAGCAAGAAAATGTAATTTTAGTATAAAGCCTCAGAGTGCAATGGTATTTTGTGTCAATGAGTAGAAAATTGTAGTTGAAGTTGTATGAGAGGAGCTGAGCGACAACCACACAGATTAACCCATAAAGACCCAGTGCTACTTTTGTGGCAGTTCCCAAATTAATTGTTCTCTCTGTTGAACCTTTCTTAAGTGATTTATCACCATTTATTACAATATCATACCCTGTATTTTGCGTTTGTTTCAGTGAAAATCAGATATTTTCCTATTTTTAATTTACTGATCATGCTCAGAGTAAATTTAAAGGTTATTATATCAGAAACAGAAAACTGAAGAAAAAGTGGCTTTTTCAGCTAAAAATAACTTCTTCTTTTTTTTTTTTTTTTTTTAACTTGTCTTGTCCAGCATCCTAACAGCAGAATGGTCGTCTGGCTGCCTTTTGGTGCTGAACAAATTTGCTTTGCCAAGGGTAACTTAATAAAGAATATGAAGCTCCCCTTGATATTCTACTGACTTTATTATGAGTTTTGTTGAACCACATTTCGATGCCGGACCTGACATGGGGGGGGGGGGGGGGGCAAGAAAGAAGAGAAGCTAAAATATCATTAACTGAACATAAAAACAAGTGTCTCCATCAACTGTTATTGATCCAGCTCCATGGGTTTTACTGGTGAATCCATGTTATAGAAGATGACGGTGTTTCCATGTTCACTACGAAGCCTCTTAACGTCCAAATGGGTCATATCTGATGACCATGAAAAGATGACAAATTGCATTTACACCAGTTATTTACATGGATAGATAGGATTAGTGGATCAACAGGTATTAAACAGTTTTACATCAGTGGATGGTTTTGGTTTCCAGTGGATGTTTGGGTCTATGGGTTAATAATTACATTCTGGGTTTCCACTGTTGGACTTTTTCAGTAACTGCCTGTAGTCAAGACAGTATTTGAAGGCGCTTCTTTCACTCTGCTGCTAATGCACTGTGTGCAGCACTACTTATTAATAGTTTTGCATCATTCTACACTTACACAATCTGCCAAGAGTCGGAACAACAATCGTCTGGATGATTAGTTTAATTGTAGCTCCTGATGACATAAATGCTGCTTTAGGTTATTTATAGTTTCAGTCATTATTAGTAATAAAGTCTAATACCACATCAAACTATTTAACTGTAAATCACTGTAACCCCCTCCCCTTTAGCCGTAACACAGTGACAGACCATTCTGCGCACTCAGATCATACGGACCAGAGTTCAGCGGATACAGACACAGGACGCTAGTGAGTCACAATAAACCATCATGTCCAGTTCTGTGTCAAAGTCTATGATCCACGTCGATGTCAATACAAAACTAAATGAGGACCATTAAATTTTTTCCTAATCTGTGTGTTACACCAGTATGCTTAGCTCAGCTCCCCATTTTATCAAGTCTACTGCTTCTAGAACCAGTGGATTCCCACAGGTCAACGTGCTACTTTATGTACATTTACCTCCACCAAGGAGGTTATGTTTTTGCCAACGCTGGTTTGTTTGTCTGTCCGTGTTCAACATAACTCAAAAAGTTATGGACGAATTTGGATGAAAATTTCAATGTTGTTCATACTGGCACAAGGAACCAATGATTACATTTTGGTGGTGATCGGGGGGGGGCACTGATCTGCCTTGGCGGAGGTCTGCACTCTTCGAGTGCTTTTCTAGTTCTTTAATTATCATATTGATAATATATAGTCTAGTACATATTGTACAAATGGCTCTGATTCTGATCATAACAAAAATGAGCTTGTGATGATATCCTTACAATTATATTTATCTGAAACTGCCTTCTCATTATCTAAATTTGAGATTTAAGGAAAGATAGCGTTGAAGTTAAGTAAAGTGATGTTCTAAAGCAGCAGAAACGCTTCCATTTCCCAGTTAAACCAGTGAAATGTCCACCAGTGCAGCTTTATCCAGAAGCTGAAGCTGGTACAGCTGGTGTTTAGCTCATAGACACTCATTTGTTTCTGATGAGTCCTTTCGTATTGTACCTAAACCTCCACCTGAGCTGTTCTGAACCGGTCTGGAGGAAGGTGATAGTTCTGACCTTTGCAGCCAAGCAGTAGAAGGTCTTTCTTTAATTAGGCGTGTCATTTTTTGGCTGCTGCTTTGCTGTAATCCATTTAAAAAGCAGCCCTGCAGCATGTGCTCATAAAGTTTGGGAGTTTCATATTCTGGAGGCTTTTACGGCCTCTTTCCGCCTGCTCAGTGTCAGGGCGGCTGATGGAGGGAATTAGCGGTGACCTTTAAGGAGGAGGAGCAGGAGGCCTGTCATTAGGACGGTACCAGGAAGATATTACCCCGCCTCGGTGACCTACACCGATACTGCTCAGATAAGAGATGAAGAATCACCACTCTGTCCCTGACGGATGTCTGCTCTGACCTGCTGACGTTTCACACTCAGTTCAACATTATTTTTCAGTGGATGGTCCTGTCACACATGAGGGTTTGTTAACTAGGACAGAAAGCCTCCATAAACCAGGAAAAAGAGTTGTCGATGCCCAGGAAAGTACAATATATTCTTTATTAACATTTATTCAAACATTTAGTGTTTTACCTGGTCTTTGATTTTTGTGTTTTAGGAGTCAGAGATCACTTCCAGACTCCTGCAGGCTTTCGGGTTTGTTTAAAAAAAGTGCTCTAGTTAAGGTTGTTTAAAATATTACTAAATATATCATGAGTCCATTTTTTTCACGTCTTGACTCTTTTCTTATCCCTGAGCTGTCAGCACCTGAATCTTATAAAATTGTTAAATCTATCTGAACACTTTGTGACAGTGACCATCACCATGAGTTATTGCAGCAATAATGTAGATAAATGAAAGTCTACAAACACTGATATTAGACATTTCTCATTCATAAACAAGGGTATTATACGTATCTGTGGTTTGCAGAAATATACAATTACAATATTTTATTCTGGTGTGTGTGATGTAAACTGTTGAAAACTCCTATGAAGCATTCTTTTTTAGATCTTACATTTCCCATAAACTTTTTATTTAATGATGACAAGTGAATAAAAAGTTTCTTCCTACTGAAAAACAGCTCAATTGCAGTTGTGGTAGTTACATTAACAGGGTGTAAAATAACATTTGAAGATGAAGTTTATGAGTTAATAAGGTAGTGTTTAGCATTAGTTCTCCCATTACAATTCAATGGTCTGGCAGCTCCACCCTTTTAGTCCAAATGTAGTCACTTCCAGGTATAAAATCCAACATGGCAACAACCAAAACATAGACTACTGGCTTCAAAATGACACTTAAGTAACCAAGTGACCACAGTTCTTCCCTTGACTTACTATACAGTCTGTGATTTCTACTGTATTTACATGGGTAATTAACATGAATATTCCACTAATATCTGGTTCTGTGCCGTCATGTGAACTCAAAAAACAGAATTCTTCCACCTATTTTTCACGCCTTCTTGAATAAGTCACTTGTAATATTCATCATACAACCTGTTGACATCCAAGTCTTTGATAAAGTTTAAAGTAGGTGTGTTTCTGCTTTCTGACTGTACCCATGGGCTTTTCTTTTAGTCTCAGCTCCAGCCTGAAAAGCTGTTGTTCAGTTGGTTTGCATCCAACAGACAGATCTGACTGTAAACACTGAAACTGCAGTAAAAACTCAGAGACACATGTTCTGAATGGACTGTATAAATGTCCAAAGAATAGTCATAAAACCTGATGAATATCCATGGATCAAACAAGTCTTCAGAATAGACTCATTCAGAATATTTAGAATCATTGTGGGGCCTTTTACATCATTTGCATGTGACTATCAAAGTAGAATTGTGTCACATGTTAAAAACAGTGGAATGCTTGTGTGCAGCAGTGATCGAGCTGAATAAGAAGTAGCTTACATTTTTATAACTGTAATGTCAATGTCGGTTTAGAGATGATGACAAGTCAATGTTTACACAAATGCCACATATTCTGGATGCTTATCTGTGATCTGAGGTTCTGCCACTAATTTAATTCCACATTCTGTGTCAGAAATTCTTTCAGAGTGTGGTTTCTTCAGCCTCAGATTCGAGCCTTTAGTGGCTGAATTCTGCGTCACATCTACATTTCACATAATGAAAAACTGCAGTGTCTGTGTTAGTTCATATGTAGTCAATGTAAGGAGAGGCAGGGGCTCTGGAGGACCGTGCTCAGGATCAATAAACGCTCTGCCATAGGATTCCCGTGGCCCTGGCTCATGCCGAGAGAAAATATATGAAAAACATTAAGGAGCGGCTCAGCAGCGATCCTTCAGGGACCCAGTGTGTGTGTTTAGTCGAGCTCCCGATGTCCTTCAGCGGCTTCGCTTCAAAAGAGCCAAGTCTGAGCCAAAAGCAACTGCGAAACCAGGCCCTTGATCACAGTGGCGTTGGCTGTGATTGAATTTAGCATTCAGTGGTGGGTCGGGATCCCAGAAAGAAGGTGTGTGAGGTCGAACGTGAGAGGTCGAAGCACCCGGGTCCCACAGAAGAATGCAGAGTGAGGGGCAAAGAAAAAGAGACACAACAAAGGGCAAAAGCAGACACGAGAAAGAAATCACACGGTCACATCCTGCAGTGACATTGTTGGAGGCACAAAGATGAGCAGAAACCAAAGAACCACAACAGACCAGAACCCAGTTTTATTAGATATCTATGCCCAGCAGAGGAAAAAAACCCTGTTAAATAAAATGAAAATGACCAAACACACAATCTAAAACATGTAACATTAACTAGAACAATGTAGAATAACTGGATTGTTTTGATTCAGGTTTGTTCATTTAGAGCTCATTCATGTCCATCTGCTGCTGATTTGTTGACATATGAGAGGCTGAAAGAGATCCTTAAACATTCTTTAGTCTCTTTAAAGCAGGGGTGTCAAAATATGGCCTGCGGGCCAAAACTGACCCGCCAAAGGGTCCAATCTGGATGCATGATGAATTTGTAAATTGTAAACATTAAATTGAAAATATTAGCAATCAGAGGTGTCAGTCATTTTAGTTCAGGTGTCAGATACAGCCCAAATTGATCTCAAGTGAGTGAGACCAGTAAAATACTATCATAATAACCTATAAATAATTACAACTCTAAATTCTGTTTCAATGTAAAGAATGAAATTACATAAAAATGTTTACATTTACAAACTGTCCTTTCATTAAAGAAAAATATGAATAACCTGAACAAATATGAACAACCTGAAATCTCAAAAGCTTCTCAAAAATGTTACAGAAATTATTTGCTACACAACTGAATCTTTTTACTGAAAAATATAAAATATTGAGTGAACATCAATATGGCTTCAGGGAGAATAGAACTACTGATTATGCAGTAATGGAGATGGTAGAAGAAATAGCAAAGGCAAATGAAAATGAGGAATATTCAGTTGGTAAATATATATATATATATATATATATATATATATATATATATATATATATATATATATATATATATATATGTATAGATAGATAGATAGATAGATAGATAGATAGATAGATAGATAGATAGATAGATAGATAGATAGATAGATAGATAGATAGATTTACAGAAGGCATTTGATACCATAGATCACAGCATATTACTGAGAAAACTGGGGAAGTATGGGATAAGAGGTGTGGCTTATTCTTGGCTGAAAAGCAACTTGGAAAATAGACAGCAATATGTACAAATTAACAATACTATGTCACAATACAGGAAGGTCACCTGTGGCATACCCCAAGGATCGGTGATTGGTCCAAAACTTTTTCTGCTCTATATTAATGATATTTGTAATGTCACTGAATTATTAAAATTTATTATTTTTGCAGATGATACAAATATGTACTGTTCTGGGAAAAATCTAAAGGAACTTTTGTCCACGGTTGAAAGGGATTTAGAAAATCTTAAAACTTGGTTTGATGTCAATAGATTGTCACTTAACATTAAAAAACTACACTTATGGTTTTTGGGAATCGAAAAGAAATTGATGGGGACATTACATTAAAAATATGTGATGCTGAAATTGAAAGAGTGTTTGATACAAAATTTTTAGGGGTTGTTATTGATCACAAATTAACATGGAAATCACATATTAGATATATAAAAGGAAAGATTGCAAAATCAATGGCAATCTTGTATAAGTCCAGAAATATACTCAATCATAAGGCACTACATATAATTTACTGTTCGCTTATACTCCCTTATATGTCATATTGTGTGGGAGTGTGGGGCTCGACATATAAAACAACTGTAAATACTATAGTCCTCCTACAAAAACGAGCCATACGTATTATTAATAAGGCCGGTTACTATGAACATACTAATGAATTGATTATGAAATCCCATATTATGAAATTTAATGATGTGGTTTACTATAAAATAATGCAAATAATGTATAAAGCCAAATTAAAGTTACTCCCCATCTGTCCACAAAGGTTCTTCTTAACACATGAGTCTAAATATGATTTGTTAGATGTTTGTAAATTTGTTGTACAAAAAGCTAAAAAAGAGACAAAAAGAAGATGTATATCTGTTGTTGGAGTTAAACTATGGAATGAGGCCAGCATGGATTTAAGAATGTGTAGCCCATTTTTGATATTTAAAAAAAATGGTACGTAAGGCAATTTTTGAAGGATACAATTGTTAAACTCTAATAAGTAATAGGTAAATAATTTATTTTTGATTCTACATTAAATTACCATTAATTTGGTGGTTAAGTTTTCTATTTCTCTGGTTTATTTTCACCTTTTTATGTTTCGCTTGTTTATTTGCTTGGGTGCATTGTTTTTTTTTGTTTTTTTTCCCCTATATTGGATGCTGGGTAGCTGAATTTGTTATGTAGGACAGGCATTAATATAAGCATTTCGCTTCTGCCTGTGACTTTTCAGTCATTAACCTGTTGGTAATGTTTGTAATGTTTGAAGTGTTGTTGTTGACACTGGTTGTATTATTATGTGATGACTGAATAAAGAATTTCATCATCAAATGTCTCATGAGAAGAATGTGTAATTTTTTCAATATTCTGCCTGTTACTACATGTTTTGTGTGTTTGTAGATCCACTGTGAACTGTAAGTTATAATGCACATTTGTAAATAATAAACTGAGGCAGAATATGGTTAAAATTGCACTTTTTTTTTTTTTTCCAAAAATTTCAGGGCGCTCATGTTATTCACATTTCTTGAAAGGAATTTGTAGATATAAACATTTTCATAATTCAATTTTACTTTTTCACTCTAAAACATGGAGAAAAGTTTGGAGTTGACCTTATTTATAGGTTAGTATGCTATTATTTTACTGGTCTGACCCGTTAGAGGTCAGATTGGGCTGAATGTGTCACCTGAACTAAAATGAGTTTGACACGCCCACTTTAAAGAGACACCTTGACTTGGGCTTAAAAAAAGTGACTGAGAGTGTCAAATCTAGAGAGAAAATGACTAAGATGACAACTCTGGTTGTGGCAATACAGACAATATTCCTCCAGATAGACTGAAATCATTCTGATCAGATATATCTGAGAAGAGTATTTTATTAGAACTCGTGCAGAAATAATTCTGCGTGTTCTGCTGAAAATAGCAGAGGTTATTATCAAGGTTTTCATTATTAAGATGGACCTAGCACATATTTTCAGGAAACACTTGCTTTTTTACCTCTTTTTTCAGGAAACACTTGCTTTTTTACCTCTTATTTCAAGCCTTCTGACCATCAAGGTGTTTGTTGGATAGCATTTTCCAACTGAATGGATCATCAAATCTGAGCGGAACTTGTCTCTGATGATTAACATGGATACATGAGGTGTTTTTATCCTGATTGGCCTGCCGGGCACATTATTAGTATGATCTCTATGGAAACAGTCCATCACAACAGGAATCAGTTTAACAACTGTTTTAGTTTCATTGACATATCTCACACATTAATTTTTATTCAGTGAATTATTTGTTAAAAAAAAAAAAAAAAAAACTTTGAAAAAGTGTGATCTCAACACCAAATGTTTAACATGTAGATATAAAATACAAATGTGTTGAAAATGTGTTTAAGATGACGAATCTCTGTGATCCAAAGACTAAAACTAAACCTCAAATGAGCAATTAAGACAGAACTTCATTGTTCAGTTTCCAAAATTACAAAAATAAAACTGTAATGATCAATGCAACATGAATGAAAGCCAACAGAGAACCACATACTGGTACAATAAGCTGTTATGTTCATTCACCACTAGTGTTAATGGATCACCTTTTCAGCTTCTATAAATAAAGGCTATCCTCACAAAACCTGAAATACTCAACTAAAACTTGTTAATTAACTTGAGTAAAAACTACTAATGTACTGGTAAAACTAAACAGAGATCAAACCAGTCTGGCAGACTATATAAGAATACAAACTAATGAACATTTCTGTAATATCTGTTCTTTTTGTTTCCTTCGGGCATTCACAGGCTGCTTCATTCGGTCTGTTCTCCAGAATAACTTGTCATGTTGAACACAGAGACTCAGTTATGGACATATGGAACAGTAACACACTGAGTGACTTATGCCGTGTCAGACTTACACACAACTTTGGACGCTCAGAGCTCATTGACAAACTAATCCATCACTGAAGTCGACGCAGACCATTCGGAGCGATTGGAAATGTTTTTATCGACAGTGAGAGGCCGCTCCAAGTCTTTCCATGTGTAATGTCAAAGCTCTGAAACCACATCAGAGCTCAGCTGGCATGAGACCGAACACAGCTCAGGTCTGGAGTTTAAAGAGAAGACTTCAGAGCATCCTTCTCTGAAGCAGAGTGGACAGCTCCCACTGTGACACACTGATCCTCTGATTTACAACATGACCCTGACACAGCAGGTCACCAGGTAAACCTCACATCCACTAAACCTTATGCTGATGGAAAGACAGCATCAAATGACTACAACTCCCATGATGCACCTATCACTTAACATACTTCTGGGTATTTTTTCCAGGGTGTTTTGGGTTCTTAAAGGGACTTCATTTTTAAATCCATCAGTAATGCAATTTCCAGTAAAACCAATAATGATAAATTAGAAAAATTAGAATCACATCTCTTTTGATGACTTTCAATCTTATGTATTTTATGGGGGTTTTTTTTTGTCTTGATAGATCTTTTACACTTTTTGGTAGCACAATTTCACATTTTTCTATCTAAGGATGCACACAAATAGTGAGGCAGTCAATTATTAGCAGATTATTATTATTATTATTATTGTTATTATTATTATTTTGGTTTGTGTTGAGCATATGTATTAATGATAACATCATGCCTAACTGACTTAAACTGGCTTGATAATTTGAGTTCAAGTAATTAAAATATTCATTTTTATTTTCTTGTGGTATCTTTTACATTCATCTACTTATATCATTATAGTCTTCTAATGTGACTGATGCTTCTCTCGTGTAATGTAATTTTCATCCTGACGTGTCTTTAGCATCTGTTTTGTTTGTGTGTAACTGTTCAATTAATTTAGGTTTAAATCAGCCTTGATTCATAATTACAAATCTATATTATAAAAGCCAAGTGGCCTCTATATGCGTGTATGTGTGTCTGCTATATGACTGAAAAACTGGACAGAGCTAGCCTTTGCCTTTTGGAGTATTTATGTATTTTGGGTCAAGGATCAGACAGACGAAAACAGCTTATTGATACAACCAATACTTTTGGAGTTATTAGTTGTTTTTAAAATTACAATGGGTTTACAGGCGGCCCGCAGAGAAGTTCATTCACAGTCGCAAATGGGGGGGCTGGATCCGGATCAACGAAACCACCAGGACACGACGGGAGAACCAGATCCGGCTGTGATCACACACTAACAAGGTCGGTCTGGTTCTTACAGTGGCCTGGTTCCACTCCACTAGTCCCTGGTCAGACCCGGCCCGTTAACGTCCCCCACCCTTCACCTTAACATGGTGACAGACCGTTCTGCGCAGACTCTAACCACATGGACCAGAGTTCAGAGGATACAGACTGTTGCTACCAGATCGGTTCAGGAAACCAGGACAGCAGTGAGTCGCAATAAACCTGTCATGTTCAGTCCTGTGTAAAAGTCTCTGGTCCACGTCGATGTCAATACAAAACAAAATGAGGCCCATTCTATTTCTTCCTAATCTGTGTGTTACACCAGTAAACTTAGTCAAGTCAAGTCATGTGAATGTGATGAAGCCATACAGTAATGATGTAAAGCCCTTTCAAAGACATATTTAAGTTAACGATGAATTCATTCTTTTGTTACTTTTGATCTCAGTACAAAACTAAATGAGGGCCATTAATTTTTTTCCTAATCTGTGTGTTACACCAGTAAACTTACCTCAGCTTCCCATTTTATCAACTCTACTGCTTCTAGAACCTGTGGATTCCCACAGGTCAACGCGCTAGTGTTCTATAATTCATCAGTGGTGGTTAATGGTAAAAACTATGAATGGGATTAAATTTCCACCTGGTTTCCTCTCAGTCTCTATTTTATGCCATCAAATGTCAAAATAAAGGCTGAATTCAGCCAAGCTTAAACAGGAAATGAACTTGCATGTCCAAACAACTCTAAACATTTAATTCTACTTATATTCCTTCTCAGTTAGTTTGACTATTTTATCATGAACGTGTGAAATTTCAGAATACTAAAGAGAACTTCATGTTTTTTTTCTGATCACATTCCTAGACGGTCAGACTTTTACAAACATATTGTTAATGCTTCCAACCTCAAATGTAACCGCAGCTACTGAGTGTTTGTCAGCTCATTTACCCAGCTGAAGCACTGCAATAAATTAATATGTTTGTCAGGACTAATTTAACACAGTCATGTCAAGTTTAAACTCCAGTCCAATGCTGAATTATTGACATTTTAGAATTCAACTTTTTGCCGTCTCAGTGAATTCATTAGACTGATCGCCTCCTCTGTCGTCACATACTACAACAAATTGCAGACTTCATTGTGTCTTTGATATTTTGTGCTGTTGTGCGTCCTCTTATAATGTCAGAAGATCTAAACATGTGGGATGTAGCACGTGACCCTCCGTTCACCCACATATTCACAGCGCTCACACATTCTTAAGGCCTCTTTTCTCTGCTTTGATATTTGTTTTTTTTTCTCTTCAGGAAAACTGCATTTGATTTTGGAGAAAATGCAACGCAGCTTCTGAGATTGAGCAATGAGGTGCAGTGTGTCGGGCTGACTGGAAAACCACAGTAACACAGGAACTGGGAGTTTTAGCTGAGGAATGTGTTTAAATATAAACTCAAAGCGTACTGCAGCGTACTGCAGCGTCTGCAGCGAGAAAATCTGTCCTTCTAAAACTTCATCGGATCTGAGATTACTACAGCTACGAAATCATTTAAAGAACATCTGAACAGTTGTAACACATGTTTTGAGGGGCATGGTACAGACTGTGTCACTGAAAAACTAAATAATAACACTGTCAAAACTTTACTCCTCTGCTAACGCTCATTTCAAATGGCTTATTTATCAGTATAATTAAAGCATTTAACAGAAAACACTGCACTAGTCAACAGATTGCTGGGTTAGTGGTTTAGTTCAGTCCATTTATACTATGAGCATAAACATGTGATCTGAAAGTATCACTATAAACTTTAATAGTGATACTTTCAGATCAGTCCACACTAAAGTGCAGAGTTTGTGTAACATTGTTTTGCTGCTGAAGAAATAATGACAGAGAATTATGTGAGGCGGGGGTTGTCTTCTGAACTCTAACATACAGTGAATCTTATTTACACAGATGCTTTAGCATTATGGGTGGATGTGTGAAAATGTTTGATTCATTTTAGAAGTCCAACAAGACAAAATAGTCTACTATAGTCTATGTAACTGATACTGAACACTGCAGCTTTAAATACAGAAAAATACAGACTAATATTCACTTCAACAACATATTTTTTTCATTTGGTTTTCTTTCTGTCTTTTTATTGAGCTGATGAAAGTGAATTTCCCCCTAGGGATCAATAAAGTTCATCTGTATCTGTACATCATGACGCTATTAAAATGTCAGTCCAAGATGATGCAAAAATGAGGAGTTTCCTGCCTGATTCAATAACAAAAAGCATCACATACAGTCCAAGTCTCTAGAAAAGTAGACGAAAACTCAGTTTTGTTGGAATTCAACTCCTGGTAAGAGGTGAGACAACTGTGATTTAGATAAGGTTTACATTTTCAACATAAAGTGAGCTATATCGACAAAAAACACTTTTCCATATCATTTTACTTGCAGCTCGGTCGTAAATAGACATCTAACATATGTAAGGAACGAACACATAAATCATCGCTTCTCAAATTTGCCGATCTATGGTGATGTAATTCTGTATACACCTTGGGGTGCTCGCTGCAGAACCACCCAGGATCAGTGACACCCATTGAACCAGGTTTAATCCCTCCCCCGGTTCAGTCCATTGATTGAGTCACACCCATTGATAGACTTCCAGAGAGACAGCATTCTCAGGGCAGTGGTAGATTCGATAATCCAGAGGCTATGTTGGTGAACATACCAACTATGTTTTACTCTAAAAAACATAAATAAAATTGGTTGAGCTCTGCAGACTGCGAAGGCCATAGCACTTGATTCACATCATTTTCATATTCATCAAACAGTTCACCAACCCCTTGTGCCTCATGAATGCGGTCTTGGAGGAGACCGCTCAGAATATGATGATGAGGAACAATTATGCCACAAGATACAAGGTTACAAAATTACTTAAATTGTCATTTCTCTTTCACAAATACCATTTCCAAAACAAGTACCAGTGTCTCAGAAATACTGAATCAAGAATACTAATAAAATAATAATAAACACAATTATTATTATTAGTTCAACTATACTATTGATTGCTCAAAACTATTTCAATACCCTACTATATCTGGAGTGGGGGTTATGATAGTTATTCCCAGACGACATAAGGGGAACGAGACCATGGGAAGAAGGGTGATGAAGGCCTTATAATGTTGACAGCTCTGGAGGACACCGGTGGTTGGAGATCTCCATCAGAGAGGGGACAGGGACATTCAGGATTTTACTGATGATGCTGTAAATGTTAGGCCCTAAGTAATTCTTTTTGGATAAATATGCTATTCTAAGGCTAATTTGTCTACAAAATCTCTTCGTCCATCTGTCCTACTGAGTGTATAAATACAAAATGGAAAATGCAAAAATCAAGTTTTGAATCATACCTCGGTCACCTGCATCAGCACCTAACATCTTTACTAACTACACTATATCTGTCCTGCTCCACTGGAGAACAACACAAAATACTGGAGGAGGGACTGGATCACTAAACACCTACTTCATACATTAATACATACTACACTGTCTCACTGACTGATGAATAGAGTGTGCATTTATTGGAACTATCAACATGGGACAGTGATGAGAGCCAGAGGAGACTAATGTCCTTTAACACTGTGGATTGTGTGATTGTGTTTAATGTGCATACAATAATCCCATATGAACAGTTAACGGACTAGGAATCTGTACACTTCCATATATTTAACTGGGTAACTTAGGCCAGATGTTATAAAAGTAATTAATGTGATGTAATTGAAATTAATTCACTAACAGCCTGTATCACAATCTTTCACAAATAGCCTATATCTTAATGCAGCTGTGGCGCCGTAGATGTACAAACTAGAGGACGCTCCCTGTAATGCCGCCTCAGAACAGCTGGGCGTGGATGACTCTGGTGGAGGGTGGGGTTGACCTTGGTACAGCTCCACCCTTTTAGTTCTGCAGCCAACACCACTCTGGCCCAACTGACGTTTAACAGGAGCACTACCCCGTACCAAGATGGCGGCTCCAATGACGCATTTCTTCCTATAGTAATTACCAACGCGACATCTAGTGATTAGATGTCGCGATAAAATATTCTTTAGCATAGATATATACACTAGTTTTTAGTGTATATGTGCTAAAGAATATTTGTGCTCCTTTATGGTTAAAGTAAAATCAGTTCCTACCAACTCTGTCGGAATCCCACCACGCCGATGTCCGTCCCCATCAACGAGTATCCAGGAAATACACCTGTCCCATTTCCCATGGCTAACTTCTGACGACGGCAGGAGCAACGGTGAGTATCCAGGAAATACACCTATCCCATATCTTGTAGCTAACGTCTGTCTACAGCAATGAACAGCAGGAAAACACACCTTCAGCGAACACAGAGCTCTGGGCAGTGGCTCCGACATGTTCTTCCCTACAAGAGTCTCACTTTTGTCCACAGCAAGAGAAGAAGCCTCTGACATGTAGCTATCGATAGCATCAGTTAGCTTAGCCTAGCTCTGCTCGCACTGCAGTAAATAATAAACACACTCTTTGTGGGCGGAAAACGGTAAAAGACTCCGACATTTGGGAGGGTACTAAACGATTACTGTTCAGTGTCAGATACAAGACTCAAATAAAGTCAAAACATGACTTATATCTATGTAAGTGTCCTATTATCTGTGCTCACAGTGACACTCGTAGTAACTCTGCTTAGCGCCGTTTTGCATTCTTCTGTTTCGCATTAGACTCTGGCGAATGCCACACACAGTCAAGTAACATCAAATAAAATTATGTAAATAATCATAGTTATTATTAAATAATTTTTATTATTTAACAGCAGGAAAACACACCTTCAGCAACAACAGAGCTCCAGGCAGCAGCTCTGACAATAATTATTATTAAATAATAATTATTTAGCCATTTTGTGAACTGAAACTATTAAATGAACCAACATAAAACAAACAAACAAACAAAAAAAAAAACACTTGATATAAATCATTTTATTACATACTATTGCATCTCTTTCAATTTTGTGGATATATGTAGGTTTGAGAGTTTGGATAGATAAGTCAATGAAGTTGTAGTTGGAAAAATAGTAAAGTATTCTTTAGTTTTGTGTGAAGACTAGAAGAAATGCACAAATGAAAATATCAAAAGGAGAGAATACATCAAGTCTGGTCATGTTGAAGTACTGAGTTGTCTTGAACAACTCTGAACAGGCTGGAGAGAGAATATTAAGATGATGTCTTTATAATTCTGTATTTTCATGGTGTTATGTTTTAACAATTTTCAGACAAGAGGTGTAACTCAGCATGATTGACAGCTAGAATGAAAACTCCTCTCGAAAATCACTGAAACACTCATGACAACAAGAAGTTCATTCAGAAGTGTCCATAAGTCTTTCATCATAACCTGTCTGTGCAGTTCTCTCAATTACTAGCAATTATGGCCAAAATGTGTTTGTGATGTTGACATTTGACCTTTAGCCACTGAACTCTAATCACTTCATTCTTGGGTTCAAGCCAACATTAGCACCAAATTTAAAGAAATTCCCTCAAGGTGTTCCTTAAATATCATGCTCACAAAAATGTAATAACTAGAGGTCACAGTGACCTTCACCGTTGACCTTCAGCCACCAAACTCATGTTAGTTCATCCTTGAGTCCAAATCGATGTTTGTGCCAAATTTAATGACAGTGTGTCAAAGCATTCTTGAGAAATGGTGTTTTATTCAGAACACACACTGTGGATGCATCTGAGAAGCTCCACAGCAGAAGTGAAGAATCTGTCATTAGGAAACGCTGGATCTGTTTGAGACGGGAGAAAAATGAGTTGGTCTGGTTCCAGATGTGATGTCGTCGCTCTCAGCCGGCGTCTGGCCTCAGCAGTTCGTCACATCTCCGCCACATTAGAGCCACACATGGAACAGAACGGAACAGAATGGAACAGAGGCTCCCTGGTGGTTGTGGTGACAGAAGCCCGGTGAACTCTGGCTGAACCTCGGCCTCCGACGGGTCAGAGCTGAGCCCGGCGTATGGACCCGCACAAACACACACACTGTCCATCCGCACCATACTGTCCATGCAACAGATAAAAACTTAGGACCAGTTTAAGAGACACTGGCCTCTACTTCAAAAACATTCCTCACTCTGAATCTGCTTTAAAGAGCATTCAGGAGGAGGTTTTATATGAACAAGCGTCAGCACCATTTTACAAATCAAAACCTGTGCTTTTTAAGACTTTTTACAGACCTCAATAAATAAAAATGAAGACCAAACAAGGCCAAACAGACTTCTTTTATTCAAACATCCATGAATTAGCCTCAAGTGCCTGATGTGAGACTGTTCAGTGGTAAAATAATCCAGATGGTAATGATACGACAAAGTCTTGGTGTACAGGAAAATATTAATACACTGGAGTTCTGCAATATTAGAATCTGTACAGAGACACCATATTCCCAAAAGGTGATATTTTTAATAACTCAAGCCCAGGTTTTATAAGAACACATTCATAAAATACACACAACTGTTGAATCAGTTTAATTCAATCATAATATAGAAATCACACGAAGTAGACATTTTCACTGTGAAAAAGACTAGTAAAACAGGCAGAAGTAATGTTTAAAATAAAAATGCACCAACTGTCAAGGGTTTTTTTTTCAACTCTGCAGAAAAACTCACTGATTTTACGTGTTACTTAATCCTCAAAGACCAAAACAACCAAAAGCACCTGCTGATGTAAAATGTGGAACAACTTCTGAACCACTGATCCTGTCAATATATAGAAATAATTCAGGCAGTCTTTCTGGCGAATGTCCAAACATTGATACACCATTAAAACCCATGGAGTTTGATCAATGACAGTGGCCAGACACACTTGGTTTATGTTAAATAATGAATAAATTGAACAAAAATGAATGAAAAATTTCCAAAATAATAAATTACTTAAAAATATGTCTAAAATAAAGTAAAAATAAACTAAATGAACAAAAAAATAGCCAGAGTGATCAATAAAATGGACACAAATAAATAACTCAAAGTAATAAGTATTTGAACAAAATAAGTCACAAACTGAGCACAAGTGAAGAAAAAAAATAATTAAATAGGCAACAAAATATAGAAAAATAAACCAAATAACTAACAAAATGAGCAAAAACAAAATTAAAAATAAAATGACTAAACCTGTAAACAAAATACAGCTGTAGACATTTGTTTTTATGTTCAGTAAATTATATATTTTACTGAAAAAGTAACTTTTTCTCCAGTTTTCTTTGTTTTGATATAATAACCTTGGAATATACTCTGAGTTTTAATGAACATCTATATGATCAGTGAATTAAATATAGAAAAATACCTGATTTTTGCTTAAAAGAACACAAAATGTAGAGTACAATATTATCATTATTATTATTATTATTATTATTATTATTATTATTTTATTTTTTTTTTTTTTCTAACTTGTCTTGTCCAGAATCCTAACAGCAGAATGGTAGTCTGGCTGCCTTTTGGTGCTCAACAAATTTGCTTTGCCAAGGGTAACTTCATAAAGTATGTGAAGCTCCCCTTGATATTCTGCTGTGTTCATTATGAGTTTTGTTGAACCACACATGGGGGTGGGGGGGCAAGAAAGAAGAAGATGGCGAAGACCCTCAGAAGAAAGTATCAACGATACAAACAGTAACAACCATGGTGATAATTATAATGGTAACAATAACTACAACCAGAACTGAGTAAACTGGGCAGAAGAGAAAGAAAAGAAACACAAAACAAACAAAACTACAAAAAAGTAAAATAAAATACATAAGAGAGTATAATATTATAATGAATAGTGATAAATCATATAAAGGAAGGTTAAATAGAGAGAAAAATTAACTGCCACATTAAACTGCCACAAAAGTAGCACTGGGTCTTTAAGGGTTACATTTAGTGTTGGAATGGTTTAATCATCTTTACATTCTGTTCATATGAAGTTCGGCTCAATACAACATTCCAGAGTCTGTACTTTGTCACTTTTACTGCAGTAAAGAATTGTTTTTTTCTACTTTTACCTCAGTATCTGACCTTCGACTGGATGAAACTGTGATGGAAAAGTAAAAGCATTAAAGTACTTAAAGTGGCACTTGGAGTTTTCTTGTTGCTGCTGGTTTTAGTTTTCATTCTCCATAATAACCCTGAGTCTACATTAGTCATGAGCAGACACTCAGAGCTCTATTTTCAGACGTTATCTACGTTAACAGCTCTTTCTCATGGTCGTCTGCTGCTCCGTCGCCTGAAGCCTCCACTTCACTGTGATCAATGATGACTCTGAGGTTTGGCTTTGGGATCGGTGTCGGAGCCTCGATTGAGTCGTACGTAGATGAAGCCTCGCTGTGACTGATGGTGCAGGAATGTTCAAGCCCTTCAGGTGAAGTCAGAGCTGAACCTGGATCAGTGGGATGTGTTCGTCAGGTCTTCTCCTACATGTTTGTGCTTGTTGGATGGAACCCAGCGTGTTTTTGTGTATACTGTTTTCATCTCGTGTGTTGTGAATCCATGTGGGTAAGGAATGAACTTTGACTGTGAACATTTAAAGATTTCTGTGTCACTGGAATTGATTTTAATGTCACTTTCCCCTTTATAGATGGTTTGAAGGCATCACAGAGGACATGCAGGAGCTCTTCATGGTATGTGGATTCATCTTTTCAGACAGATCTGGACAGAATTATTCAGAATTGACATAAATGTTCATTTAACCCATAAAGACCCAAACATCCACCGCCAACCAAAAGCATCTACTGATGTAGAATGTTTAGTAACTTTAGAACCACTAATCCTATAGAAAAGTAATAACCAACTGTCCACATCTTCATTTGTTTAACATCCATGTTTCTGTGGTTTGTTTTATCTTTTTTTCTTATTGTGTCCGTTTGTGCAAAAGCTTCAGTTTATTTCACTTTTGTACATAAACCTCGTTGACTTCTACTGTATTTGTACATTATAATATAAGTTAATGTTGGGCTCCTGCAGAGAAAACATAAGGAAAATGGGATTAAATTTAACCGTTTAAGAGGTGAAAACTCAGATAATATAAAATAAAAACCATCGCATCATGATCCAGTTTTAACTTTTGCCTTTTCCTTGAATAAAATTAATGCACAGACCTTGAATTTTATTAATTCACTGGGTATTAATTAAATAAACTGTCCTAGAGATGAACATACAGCTCCATTAAAGATACAATAAGTAACATTTACACATCGAAATACCTTTAAAAAATTCAGAGAAATCTCTACGTTAAATAGTGTAACATCTGGTTTTATTCCCTCGTCTTTAATGTGAACAAACATCGTTAATGTGTAAAAAACTTCTCCTTATCTAGAAAATCATTTATTCTGGTGAAAACAACTCCCATGGTCCCATATGTTGTCATTAAATTATCTCTGCTATAGTTTTATTTATATCTTCATCTACTGATTTAAGTGTTTAATACCTGTTGATCCATTAATTCTATCAACACATGTAAATAATTGGTGTAAAATATAGTTTGTCATTTTTTTCATGGTCATCAGATATGACCCACTTGGACGTTCAGAGGCTCCGTAGTAAACGTGGAAACACCTTCATCTTCTACAGCATTGATTCACCAGTAAAACCCATGGAGTTGGATCAATGACAGTGGATGGACACACTGGGTTTATATATATAATGGAGAAAAAATAATAAACCCATGGAGTTTGACAATGACAGTAGATGAACACACTTGTTTTATGTTCAGTTACTGATATGTTTTTTTCAAAAAGTAACTTTTTCTTCAGTTTTCTCTGTTTTCATATAAGAACCTTTTAATTTACTCTGAGCTTTAATAAACATCTACATGATCTGTGAATTAAATGTAGTAAAATATATGATTTCAATGAAAAATGGAAAATGTAGAGAATAATATTATAATAAATGGTGACAAATCATTTAGGGAAAGAGAAAAACATATTTGGATGTTGTGACAAAATAGTTGTGTGTCTTTAAATGTTAAGGAGCTGAATAAAAACTGGAAGCCAAAGGTCAAGTTCATTGCAACCATGTCATTAAATGATCAATACGAGAATATACACCAGGTAATGACTAATATATAATATGTTAATGAAGTGGATGACTACCCACATTTTATTTATTGATTAATTAAATGTAAGTTCCAGACATCACTGTTTTCTCAAAAGATGAACCTTTTAGGTTTTTAAAACAACTATCTTTTGACTTTAACAGTTTGGCTCACCTGGAAAACTTCACTTACAAGCTAATGTTAGCTGCTATTATCTAATTAGGTAATGTTATCTACTGGGTTAGAATTAATAAAGATACTATCTATATAAAATTTTAAATATGGATTCATAAAATGTAATATATTCAGAGCAACAATCTTGAATGTTCAGTCACAAATGTTTGACTGAACTGAATTGACATTAACTTGCTAGAAACTATTTAGCCAATCTTATCTCATTAGCTAATAAATCTTTCGTTTTGTTTCTACTAAAACAAAGGTAAAACATTCATACATAATCATTGTGTTTACATTCTACAAACTGAGATGAATTATTTAGAAATGTGCAGAATAACTCAGGTTTCCTGTAATGAGCAGGTAGTGACAAATACCTCATTAACAATTATTAGTGGTTATTACCTTACTAGCTAATGCTAGTTGTTATATCGCTAGCTAATATCAGCTTATTTTATTGTGCGAATAAAGTTTTTGGTAGGAAGAAGAGTCTTGCACTTCATAACTACAAAAACAAAGGTAACACTTTTATATTGATTGTCTTTAAATCCAAGAAAGTGCTGCAAATTATTTAGAAATACCAATGACAGGAAGTAATATTCTAATAAATAATAATAAATAAAATTTCCAGTACAGATCAGGTTGTGACAATTATCTCTTTAGCAATCGTTAGCTACGTTAGCTGATGTTACCTTTTATTAGCACAAATGTTAGGTGTTCTGCTGTATCTGCAGGTGTTGTGTATTAGGAGATGTTTTATTATGTGTGTATACTACTAGTGTTGTGTATTAGATGCTGTATTATGCATGTATGTTTATTTGCTGTGTATTAGATCCTATACTATGTGTATCTGCAGGTGTTGCTCTGTCGTCTGCCAGCGTTCAAGGTGAGGAGGAGGAGGAGGAGGAGGAAGAGGAGAGGGTTGCGGTGGCGGCTCATCCGCAGACAGGTAAAGGCCACTACCTTAGTGTGAACAGTGTTAGTCTGGGTCAGACGTGCACTGCGTCTAAAGCCTAAAACTCATTCCATCTCTTCCTGACCTTTGCCACTATCAGCCTCAGCAGAAGGTTAAGATCGACGCTGGGGGGTGGGGGTGGGGGGTGGGGGGTGGGGGGTATAACTCGGACACCGGCTGCATGGTTTAACAGCCAACAGTGGGTTTTGTCTCCATCTCTGACTTGTGTTAAACCTGCTGTAATGATGGCAGGACAGTGAACGGGTTACCTGGGGGATTCAGAGCCTCAGGTTGGAACAGCAGCTCTGGTGGAAACAGCACGGCAGCACATATGGACTGGTGTGTTTTTGGCAGATACCATACGGCTGATACACCCAACAGCAACTGGCACTGCAGAAAACACTCATCTTTAGAGAATTAACTGAACATCAGTCAGCGCTGTTTCAACAGGAGGTTTACAACTTTTATAAACCTGCACCATTACTTTTATATCACCATCAAGTCCTTTTAAATCTAAAACATAGGCTGTTCAAGTCGAAGTTTCCGTGTTCACTATGGAGCCTCTGAACGTCTAAATGTCATATCTGATGACAATGAAAAGATGACAAACTGTATTTTACACCAATTAATTACATGTATTGATTGGATTAGTGGGTCTAAACTTACTAAACATTTTAGATCAATAAATGATTTTGGTTGATATTTGGGTCTTTATGGGTTAATATGGAACCTTTAATCCTTTAAGGTGGTTGTTCTATCACTAATGCCATGTTGAGGAAAAATGTGAGGTGAATTTCAATGCAGAGACATAAAAACACATGAATCCCCCAGATGTGAACAGACATGGACACATGACTGGAAAATGTTCCAACTTCAGTTAAAGTCTGAGCTGAGATTCTCCTCCGTGTAGAATCCTAAACAGAGGATTAAGACTCTTGGTTAGAACCCATCGTTACAGAGTCAGTTCAGTCTTTTTTACACTTCTCCATCCTATCACTGAACAAAACAAGGATGGTCTGCAACCCAGCACCCATCATAACCAATTACTGTATTGCACTACTGCTCTACTATAAATAGATTGGCATGTACACTTTTTATTCTGCTGTAGTTTATTCTTTATACCGTTTAGTTATTCTATTTTTATCTCTTTTTTTATGCATGTGGCATTTAACAAGGTGAGAGAGAAACCGTATCTTAATTCACTGTATGTTCTGCACATCTAGTGAATTGACAATAAAAAAAATCTTTGAATCTTTACTCTCTAATCTGACATTACAGTGATAAATATACATGTGAACTGAACTGTGAATGTAATGGGACAAAACACAGAGCGATTCTGTCAAACTGTGCCAGAAGAAGTAGAAGATCTGAGCTCATGTCCAGACATTTATGACTAGAACCAACCACCTGAATTACCCATTGACTGATGATTGATGATTAATGATTGTTTATTTCACTTACATGTTTATGTGACTAAACCAAAAAGGAAAGAACAGGAGGAAAAAGGAGTGAAACTGTATGTGATAAATCCTGAAAATACCTGACGTTCACTATGGAGCCTCTGAAAGTCCACATGGGTCATATCTGATGGCCATGAAAAGATGACAAACTGTGTTTTACACCAATTATTCACATGTATTGATAGGATTAGTGGATCAACAGGTATTAAACAGTCACATCAGTTGATGGATTTATTTCGCTGAAGAAAGTTTAGGTCTCTGAGGGGTAAAAAAAAAACCAACACATTTTTGTAAATGATATTTGATCTTGTGACTTTGTATGCTTTTATAAATCCCCGAATAAAACCTAAAAAACGGAGACTTAAACATCTTGATTTATCTGAATAAAACTAAATCTGCCATTAAAACCAGAGGGAAAAACTGCAGTAAAACTTGTCAGTTAATTTAAACAAAGCTAAGACTAAAACTAGAAAAAAAGTAAAGTCAGTTTGTCTGAATAAAACTAAAATTACACCAAATATTTGCATGTATTGATAGGATTAGTGGATCAGCAGATATTAAACAGTTACATCAGTTGATGGTTTATGTTGATGGTGGATGTTTAGTATTTTCCTCCAGTTTACATTCACATGATCTGGTCTCATTCAGGACTTGGTCTGGGTTTAGGTGGTCTGAGCTTTTGGTTTTTGACTGACAGAATGACACTGGTGATCTGTTTTCAGTCCATTACAAAACTGTGTATTGTATATGAAAGCTGCAGGTTGAGATCAGAGTGGTCTTTGCAAATGTGAGGTATCGTCTGAGGAGGATGCTCTCAGACACCCATGTGTGGTATTTTTAGTACGTATTTGTGTGTGAGCAGCGTCTCATCCAAACCAGATGGAAGGTGTTGGAAGCAGACCACACAGAGCCTGATTGACCTCAGGGGGGTCAACGCCGCAAAACGCGGTCCACCAAACGCCTCCTCATCCATACGATCGATACCAAAGCTTCTACCGTAGACGCGCAGAACCAACCGTAAATACACCGCCTTCGCTCTGTTTACACACAAACTCAGACACGTGGTTGACCTCTCCTCCGCTCTCTCGCCTCAGCAGCTAAAGGCGAGCTGAAAGCAAATCTGTTTCTTGCAACTGTGTAATGGCTTCCATATGGGCATCCTCGGCTCCAAGTCTACCACTAAGACAGTTCAGAAACCTTTGAGGTGCACATGCAGAGGTTTCCACAGTTCAGCTCTGGGAACAAGTGGGGATCATGGGACAATGATAGAGCTCTTTACGGACAGTTTATCCAGACTCTTCAGAGATGGGAAAGGAACGGACATGACGGCTGGAATTAGAAATATGAATGAACAGCAGAGAAGGTCATGACACACAACCCAAACTAATGCTCAAACACACATAATCTATAGATAGATAGATAGATAGATAGATAGATAGATAACCAACCGTACAACTAGCAAGTTTGTCAAAGTTGAGTGTCAGTAAACATTCACACAAATTTTACTGAAAATAATATAAAAAACCTATAGCCCACATTAACTGAAAGTGTAACAAAAATCTAAAAATTAAGATTAATATACTTAAATATGTTTAAAATTACATTAACAAGGTAGTTGGATTTTGAAATAAAACTTTTTCAGTAGCTTGAAACCAGCTAGTATTGAAAGTAGCATTAGCCAACACTAGCTAACATTAGCTAATATTAGGTAATATCAGCTACAAAATCTGTAAAGTTATTTAAATCTGGGAGATGATTAATTTTAATACAATCTGATAATATGACAGTAAGTCATTTTTAAAATGATAGATGGTAAAAAAACAAAAAAAAAATCCCAGATAATAACTAATGTGCCAAAATAAAAGTGTAAGGTGCAAAGTAAACTGTAATGTTTAATTTGAGAAGGTGCAAAATGACATTTAAGTGCAAATAGGTTCATGACCAGAGACACTTATGTGTAATTCTTAAACAAAATGCAGACTTTGTAGTAGATATAAATAGTCATGCAGTGATATCTCATAAGGGCATCACATTTCAACCCATCGAGGACCAGCAGAGGGTTATTTTTCAACTTGTAGGGGATTCCAAATGACGCCCAGATGATGTTATGGTTACAGTTTGGTTTTGCATAAAACCAGCTTGTATAGGATTAAATAAGTGGCTAATGGATAAGAAAATCAAAGAGCAAAAACACAAAAATAACACGGGTCTCATGTGTTAAAGTCACCAAACTCCACTGTGTCTGCCTCCTGCTGAGGGTTTCTGATTCTCAGCGACGTCACCTGGTCCACGCTGTCAGTTTACAGCGTCTACACACTTCTATGTGCTTCCCTTGGTGTTGAAAATTGACACTATAGTGGAACCCGGGTGTTGAAAACAGACTCCGAGCAGCAGAATGTGACGACGCAGGAGTGAGAATGGCCTCCGTCATGAACCTGTAAATTATCAAATGACATTATGAAGCGATGAAGCAGCTTTTATCGACTCCCCCTCAACCCAACAGTGAGCGCAGGCCAGCGTGAAAAACATGACAAATATCGCATCATACTGTTAATTACCAATATAAAAATGATCTGTCAATCTTTTTTTTTTCAGTGTAAATATTTTAATCTTGCGGAAAGTTTAAGACATGTTTCTAAATTATTTTTCATAATCAGACCCGAAATCCAGACCTACAACATTCAGCATTGATAATAGGCTAATAATTGATTGTTTGTTCATTATTAAAACATTAATAAAATTAGGTCAAACACATTAAGCTGCAGCATGTGCATGTTTTTAACTGTACACTGTGATGTTTGTCCTCATTTTAAAGCTGAAAGAATGTGCTTTAGATGATATTTTACATGTTTTCATGGCATGTAAGTAATTAAATGCATCATGATTCACTGAAATACGTAATACATATCATTCACACTGTTTTCAGCCTTTTTAGTTTTTTACTGGTAATAACTGATGATCAGAGCGAGGATGTTAATGATGTTCATGTTTCCATCTATCTGTTTTCATTCATATTCAATTATCCCGTTTTTGAAGTCTTTTTGGACTGTTTGCTGGTGGGTTTTCTTGAGTAGTTTCGAAGCTAACAGTAGCTACTGTTTCACACTAAAGATAGATTTCCACAGAAAAACCAACATTCAATGCAGAAATCATTATAATTTTAAATAAATATACTTAGGTGTCCTTAGAAATAGATTAACAAGATAGTTGGATGTCGATATAAAACTTTTACACTATCTTGAAATTAGCTAGTATTGAAAGTAGCATTAGCCAACATTAGCTAACATTAACTACAAAATCTGTAAAGTTAGCTAAATCTGGAAGATGATTAATGTTAATAGAATTTGATAATGTGTCATTCATAAAATGGGAAAAACAATCCATTTTCTGTGCTGTAATATTATGTAAACCACTGTCTTGACTTTTTTCAGTTAAATGTAGTTCAGCATTAGCTCTTATATCTGATAAAGACCAAATTAAAATTAAACTACTTTTTTAATGGAGACCATGGTTGGAAAAAATGAGTCCTTTCCTGGAAACATGATTTAGATTCTTGCATTTCCTTTTTTGCTGTGCAGAGACAAAACAGTATCTAAGACACACAAAACACCTAAAACTGCAGTAATTATACCACCGTGACATTCCCACTTATCAAACTCCATATCTGTTACAGACGAGGAGCTGCTGCATACATCAACATAAAGGTGCTGGTAAACGGTTCTACTGCTGTGGTGATGAAGAGGAGCTGCTGTGGTGATGAAGAGGAGCTGCTGCAGCACTGGACTGGCTCTGGGCTGCCCAATGCACCTGCAGTAAGTTAATCGGTCAGTGTCTGTGCAGCTTATACAGACCAGCTGTGCAGATCTGCACACTGGAGGGTCCTCTGGAAAAGCAGCACATTTCCCCTCATGCTGGAACCAGGAGGATGATAAATTGGGATCCAACAAAGGCGTCCATTCAGCCTCACTAAAAAGCATATAACCAATTGCTTGTGGATGAGCGATGAGCCAGAATTATGCCCTGGTATCTAATGTATTCCCCCTCTCCGCCTGCTTCCAAACACTGAATTCAGACCCAGACCTGGAGCTTTTTCCAGCTCTTTTCTCTGTTTTAGATCTTATTCATCAAGGTCTTTCTGTCTAATTCTTCTCATTAATTATGTTGTGGCTAATTGGTGCAGTGTGACGTGTTGCAGGTAATTAATTATCCGTTTTTATTTGGGATGATTACACATGCTGCCCAGTTAATTAAGGCGGCGCTGCCTCGGTGTCGTCGTGTAAAAGCTCCATGTTCACACTGGGCTGAGTCGACGCCGTCCACTTCACCTGTCAATTAAAGGGACGCTGCACTAATTTTACACATTCACTCTGGTTCATTATTCATGGGCACTTCCACTCAACCTGTGAAAGAGATGAGTAATGTCGTCTGTGGCTCTGGAGGAGGAAAACCAATCTGATGATGTCACTGTGACATCACGGGGGTTTGTCAGCGTGGGTGTCACACATCAGCAACTGAAGAACTGGAAACAAATGGAGGCAAATGGACAAAATGTGAGGAATGATAAATAAAACGGTTTTAGGTTGTTGCATATCAGAACAGAAACATAGATAAAGATGGATACTTTTGTACAGTGGTGTCAAACATACGGCCCGTGGACCAAAACTGGCTGCCAAAGGGTCCAGTACAGTCCATGGAATGAAAAAGTACCCTGAAGATAACCCTAACCCTAACAATAAATGGTGTTAAAATCATTTTAGTTCAGGTTCCACATTCAGACCAATATGATCTAAAGTGGATCAGACCAGTAAAATAGTAACAGAATAATGTAAATAATGACAAATACAAATTTTCTCTTTGTTTTACTGTAAAAAGTAAAAATTTGTACATTTAAAAATTATCCTTTCAAAAAAATCTGAATAATGGGAACAAATATGAATAATATGAAATATCTTAAGAGAAATCAGTGTAATTGTACCAATATTCTGCCTGTTATTAAATGTGTTGTGTATTTGTAGATCCACTGTGATCTGTAAGTTGTGATGTACATGTGTAAATGATAAATTGAGGCAGAATATATATATACAATAAATATATAAATATAGCTGTATGTTGTCCTGCTCATGCTGTTATGACATATAAACATCAATATTTCCTTAAAGTTTAATGTAAGATTTTTCTTCCTCAATGAGATGTGACGAAATTAGATGGTTAGCTGTGGTAGAAAATTATTATTTACAGTCAGAGCATGAAAAATATCATAGAAATTTAGAGGTAGAATATTTAAAATCATAGTCATGGATAAAAAAAATATGTTGAGAAATTTAGTATAAACCATCTCTGGGGCATTTTGAAAGCAAAGATAACAATTTAAACCAAACTAACCAATGCAATGATATTTATCCCAATATAAAACTATATTATGACACTTATCATTATTGTTTTGTATCCCAGACCCCTGTTAGAAAAGAAACACCTGAATTCAACGTGTCCACATACTTTTGTCCATATAGTTTATATTAGATTTATTTTAGGTTTATTTGATGAAGTGGGTCGAACACTGACCCTGACCCGGTGGATTTAGCCTCGTCGGCACACAGATGTGCAGACACACACTCTTCACGCCTGCCAACCAGCGATGGTGTCCAAAAATATGGCCGATGACATCATGACGTCCGTATGATGAGTAGTGATCTACGGCGTGTTAGCATTAAACAGCAGAGAGCAACTAATTAACAGTAACACACCAACAGTCTCCGTAAAGCACACATGTACAGACACACACTGGGCTGGGGGGGGCACAGGGACCACACATGGCGGTGCTGGCGTTAAAGCTGTTCTCCACGGTCTGAGCTCAGCCTCATTCCCAGAATGCCTCCCAGTTGTAACCTGAACTCTTTGAGGAACACATGTGATGAGCCTCGGCCTCTGCGTCGTCTATCTGCACTAACGCTAACTCACTTAGCGCCACGGCTGCCCATCCAGCCCTCACCTGCTCGGACCATCCAGAACCACACGTGGTTTGAGTTGAGAGGGAGCTGGGCCTCGGGGGGCTCGGCCATTCTTCACACTTTATCACTACTACAGCTCAGACGGATCCAGGATGGAAGGAACCGGCGCTCTGGGAGAGTTCTGACACATATGAGTCATGGCTTTAGTCCAGTTGATGCTTTTGCATTTCTATTCACTGGAAAAACCTCCACGTGGGGGCCAGAGTTTTAGTGTTTCAACTACAAATACAGCAAGACTGAATTCATTTACAGTCGATGATTTAACCTTCAAAGACCCAAACATCCACCGTTGACCAAAACCATGGGCTGTGAAAACCAACCGTTCACATCTTCATCTGTTTAACATCCAGTTTTCTGTGGTTTGTTTAAACTTTTCCTCTTCATTTTGTGTCCATTTGTGCAAAAGTTTATTTCACTTTTGTGCATAGACCTCATTGAACTCTACTGTATTTTTATAACAGTTAATGTTGGGCTTTTACAGAGAAAACATAAGGAAAATATGATTAAGTTAAACTGTCTTAGAGGTAAAAACTCAGATAATATAAAATAAAAACCATTGCACCAAAAGTTTACAATATGATCCAGTTTTTAGTTTTTGCCTTTTCATTGAATAAAATTAACAAATTTCCTGAATTTTGTTCAGTTTGTGGCTTATTTTGTCCATAACTTATTATTTCGTTGATTTATTATTAATTTTTGTTCATTTTATTGATGATGGCTTTTTTCTTTTTTTTTGTGCATATTTTATTCGTTTTTTACTTACTGGGCTTTTTTTTTTTTTTGCATTTTGTAATTTTTTAAATTCCTTTTTGTTCATTTTATTTAATATATATAAAGTAACTATGTCCATCCATTGTCACTGATCAAACTCCACTGGTTTTACTGGTGAATCAGTGTTGTAGAAGATGACATTTTGTTGCCTGTTTTATTCTTTTATCTTCATTTTCATTATTATTATAATTTTGTTCAGTTTGTGGCTTATTTTGTTAATATAACTTATTTTGTTGATTTCTTATCCATTTTTGTTAATTTTATTAATTACTTTGCCTTCTTTTGTAAATTTTGTTTATTTTATTCATTTTCACTTTATTTTAGTAAAGTTTTTATTTATTTTTTCATATTTATTATTTTGTAGGTTTTTTTTATTTATTTTTGTTCATTTTTATCCCGTCATTGATCCAACTCCATGGGTCCATAGACTGTTCAAGTCGAAGTTTCCGTGTTCAGTATGGAGCCTGCGAACATCCAAATGGGTCATATCTGATGACCATGAGAAGATAACAAACTGTATTTTACACCAATTATTTACATGTATTGATATAATTAATGGATCAACAGGTATTAAACACTTACATCAGTAGATGAAGATACATATAAAACTACAGTAGATATAATTTGATGACAGCATATGGGATCACGGGAGTTGGTGTTTTCACCAGAATAAATGATTCAAGGTTTTTACACATTAATGACGTTTGTTCACTTTAGAGACGAGGGAATAAAACCACTATATAATACACTTTATAATGTCACGATTTCTCTGAATTTTAAGGTATTTTAATGTGTAAATGTTACTTATTGTAGCTTTAATGGAGCTGTATGTTCATCTCTTGGACAGCTTAATTAATTCCCAGTGAATTAATAAAATTCAACATCTGTGCATTAATTTTATTCAAGGAAAAGGCAAATGTTAAAACTGGATCATGATGTGACAGTTTTTATGTTATATTATCTGAGTTTTCACCTCTAAAACAGTTTAATTTAATCCCTTTTTCCTGATGTTTTCTCTTTAAAAGCCCAACATTAACTTATATTATAATGTACAAATACAGTAGATGTCAATGAGGTTTATGTACAAAAGTGAAATAAACTGAAGCTTTTGCACAAATGGACACAATAAGAAGAAGAAAAGATAATGGTTAAAAGATTATGAATGAAAGATGTAAACAAAATAACCACAGTGAAATAAAACAGATGGACACTTAAGGGTCAAAGGTCAAATCATAACCAGTGGATGTTTTTTTTTTATGTTTGTTTACTTTGTTATATTAGATCAGATACGATCAGATACATACGATTTTTTATTTTTATTTTTTTTCATCGACAGTCTCTGTGATCGCCGTCAGATGATCAGAGGGAATCTTTGTTTTTGCTTCTTTAACCTTTCATACGTAGACAGTTTTACGGCGCTGCCCGGAAAACAAAACACCACAGGGTTCTGGGATTCTGGGAGTTTTTGAAGTGGGATGTCGGCGTTAATTAAAGACGTGCAGACGAATCGGCCTGTTTTCAACCTGATGGTGAAACCTGGACCCAAACACAACAATGTATCTGGGTTCTGTCGTAAATTCAACACCGTCTCCATGGAAACCAGACGGAACAGACATCAGACGGAACAGACATCAGACAGACTGCTGTCATGATCTGATCTGAAACCGATGGACTGAGTCAAAATGGAGGAGGAGGAGGCGGGTCCAGATCAGGCACTATTTAACTGGATTAGACCCTGTTGAAAGAGGAGGAGCTAATTCTGTTAGTAAGGGTCACCTGGAGGGGGAGTTCTTTAACTGGCTATTACCTCCGCCAAGGAAGTTATGTTTTTGCCGGCGTTGGTTTGTTTGTCTGTCTATCTGTCCATGTGCAAGATAACTCAAAAAGTTATGGATGGATTTGGATGAAAATATCAGGAAATGTTGATACTGGCATAAGGAAGAAATTATTATATTTCGGTGGTGATTGGGGCGGGGCACTGATCTATTCTTTCCGCCTTGGGTTTATAGTTTTTAAGGTGGTAGTATTTTAACAGATATTTTAAGGTGATATTGATACTTTAAGTGTAAGTAGTTATTTCTAAGGTGGTATCTTTATATTTTAAAAGGGAAGTGGATTCTGTTTGTGTGTGTGTGTGTGTGTGTGTGTGTGTGTGTGTGTGTGTGTGTGTGTGTGTGTGTGTGTGTGTGTCAGGCATCACACAAAATCTGGAAAGAGCTGACTACTGCAGTTTGTCATGCTTATGTACTTTTGGTCAAGGAAGAGACTAGCAAAAACAGCAAGTTGATAGGACCAATATTTTGGGAGATATTAATAATTTTGGAATACAATAGCCTTATAATCACATTGCTATGCCCAGAATCTCGTGAAAGCTTTGGCTGTGACTGCTGGACAAATACAGTACAGTGTGCAGGAATACACAACAAGTATCTGTGCTGGGGGACCGGGATGTTGTCCCTCAGGGTCGGGATGTGGATTTTAAAAACACCCTCCCTTTTCGGATCCCACCCTCAGTATTGACAATGATGAAGTCCAGGATCTAGAACCCGTGGTTTCCCACAGGTCAACTCGCTGGTTTGTTCTATAAGTGGGTATTATTGGTTCAACTGTAACTGTATGTTTTTAAGGCAGTATCGGTTCTTTAATTGTGTTTTTAAGGTGGTATTTGGTTATTTTAAGGCGGTATTGGTTCTTCAACTGTAACTGTGTTTTTAAGGTGGCGCAGCTCCTCTTTCTGCAGACTCTGGGTGTATTATGGACTGTAGATCCCGCGTTGAGTGAATCTCCAAGGGTTGGACACACATATAAACCCGTGGCGTCCTTAATCCTGGTATGATTTACACGTCTTAGTGACACCGTGATCCGAGTGGGAGGCCTGGACGTCTCAATGCCACTTTTGTTCGTCACCCGTGAAAACTCCACGGCGGCCATTTGTGCCACAACTGCTCCTCTGGCCTCACAGCTCACTTGTTGACAGGCTTTTAGACGGGGGGAGGCATGTGGAGGGTTCACTCCCCCACCCGCTCCTACTCCAGCGTCAGCCCTGAACACATGTAGACGAGCCTTGGTTGTGTTTGTCTGATGATTGCCTTGTTGTTCATCTGTCGGCCTCAGTCTGTGTGTTACTGAGGTTCAAAGGGTGAGGCCAGATGAATTATGGGTACAGGGCGTGAAGGCGGCAGCTCTGATCACTCGATGTGACGCCGGACCGTCCACATGAGTGGGTCGAAGTCCACCCCACAGCACAATGCCACCATCAGATTTAACTGTACTGGGTTTTCATTTGTGTTTATTAATAATAGGGGTTTTTCTACAAAATAGCAAAAAATAGATAAATGTCAATTCACTGAAAATAAATAATGTTAAATAAACTGTAGATTTGTGATTTTATGACATGATTTGGTCACAGTTTGAATCATTAGTTTTCATTATAAATAATGAGATAAATATGGCATTGGTCTGTGAATAAATGCGAAGTAAAATCATAAATACTGTAAAAACAAAAATGTATTATCGTTATGCAGCTCATTAGGTCAAAGATGTTCAAAAGTAAGACATAAATATGTATCAGTTTATAGATAATATCAAAATAAAATCGAATATTGTAATTATTGTTAAACTTTATTATTATAGTTTTAAAGTGTTAATGGTTTTAATTATCAGTCAATTAATGTGGTAGAAAGAGGGAGAAAATAACCTTGACGTGATGGGAGGAGCCTCTGGAAATCCAACCATGAATCCAAACAGCAAAAATATTCTGTAAAAAGAATAAAATTAACAAAATAACAAACCATAATATAATTAATGAGGAGTTCCTCTACCCTAACTTAAATTTAAAAAATATATAAATTATCAGCAATGATTAATTTATCATGTAAATGTCACAAAAATAAATATGAATAATGTAAATGTAATATACACATAAGATTATGATGTTCCCGTAATAAATATCTTCACTTCCTACTGAAAACTTGTTTGTATTTATATCTTATTTCTGTTATTATTATTATTATTATTAATATTATTATTATTATTGTTATTGTTTTTGTTATTTATTCTCCTGTTTTTGCCATTTTATCATCTCCTTTTAGACAAATGTAGAGACAGATGAAGGAGATGTCGTTCCATTTAAACATCACTGTTACAGGAGCTGCTGTGTTGCTTCACTGATCAGTAATTACAGCTGTCAATCATACATTTAACCCCTCCCAGTCTGAAAACACCTGTACCCAGACCCCACCCCCATCGGTTTAGAAGATAAAGCTGTAATTTAGTGTCAGTCTGCAGATAAAACCACGATGAAAGCAGGTGCATGTTTTATGTTTTTATGTAAATCCATATTATTCAATTTGCATTATTTATGTTTTAGGTGAAATATTGTCCAGTTTTATGTTTCATGCTGATTTCAGTCCTGTTTGAGATGAGTTTCATTGTCTTTTTTTAACTTTAATATTTAAAAAAATAAAATAAAATTCATACCTTTTCTGTTTTTCAAGCTTAACCTTCTGGTATCCAGGTGAGCATAATATGCACACTTTACATTTCATGTTATAAAATTTCAGATTATTTTTTCACAATTTGTTTTAGGTCAGAATTCAGAAGTTGTTCATTTTTGCATAGTTCTTTTTTAATTCTGACCCATCCACTAAAATCAGCATATTGTAAACAATGTTAAATTCCTACACTAATACCCTTCTACCAAGTGAGTACAAAATGCACAATGACACATTTTAGCATTTAACATTTGGCCTAGCACAAAAAATAATAATGTATATTAACCAATGTTGGTGTTAATCATTGACATATGCCAGAATGAAAATATTAAAAAAAAAATAAATAAATAACCAATAACATTTTTAAGTAGAATATTGAAGAAAAAAAGTTTTTTTTGTTTTTTGTACCAAAAAACATGGTTTGTTTACATAACAAACATGGCATTTAAATGGTTAAAAATATGACAGTTATTGAATATTCGGCATTTTTGTTTAAGGCTCAAATTGATGAAATACAAAAAAAAAAATTTAAAGTTGAAAACAAACTGTATGAAAAAGATTTTGACATTTTTACGACACTGCAGATTAGAAGGACCTGTATGATAATAAGGAATAGTCATAAACATATAAGTTACTGTAGTAAAGTAATGGATAAATGTCAAACTCTTGCTACTAAACACTGTCCTTGTGTTGATATATGTGCATTATATACAGTATATATTTTATCAGTTATGTTCTAAGTTATTCTCATATTTTATTTTCAGTTCTTTAACATGGACACACCTAAATCTAATCAGTGATCTGATATTAAAGGTGTTTTTACATGTGTTTAAGTCCTGATTTCAGTTGTGTTTTTCAGATGACGTCCTCCTGTTTCTGCTTCGTTTTATGTCCTGGTTTAGTCTATGGTTGTGTTTCCGCTGATTCTTACATTAACGTGGACACATTGGGTTCATATCTGTGATGTTCACTGTTTTATGTATGTTTTTTGAGATCCTAAACCTGATTTCAGTTGTGTTTGCAGACGACTTGCTCCTGTTTGGTTAATACTCTTTGTGTTCCTTCAGTCGAGTCACACTGGGCTGTTTGTTCTGCAGAATATTTACAAGTAAATAGTTGTGGTGAGTGGTTAGAAACGTAAAGTGGATGGTGTTATTTTCAGTTGTGTTTGGGCTGATTCTCATGTCCGTGGACACAGTGGGTTCAGATCTGTGATTTGCATTATGTTTCATTCATTTACATGTGTTTTCAAGCATTGTAAACCTTATTTTGTTGCTGTTTGCATTGGTTTCCCTCCAGTTTGAGCTTGTTTTTATATCAGTGTTAAGTCTATTATTTTATTTTTAGTTGCCTTTCTGCTGATTCTTATATTAACGTGGACACAGTGGGTTCATATCTCATTATTTCCAGTGTTTTTTTCAGGATCCTAAACCTGATTCTGTTGCTGTTTGTGTTGGTTTTAGTCCTGTTTGAGCCTCTGATGTGCCTCCCCCTCCCTGTTTGGGGTCAGGGCGTCGTGCTTTCGTCCCTGTTTCCTTCTTGGCCGTGGTTTTCATACTGTACTCAGCGGTCGATCAGCCGCTCTGACTCTGCTCCTCTGTTTCTTATTGCCTTCATTTGCATGTAAATTAAAGCTGCTTTGTAGCTGCAGGGCGACGGCTCGGCCACTGTCTGAACCTCGGCTTCACATGTGCAAACACACACGCCGTCCACCCCACACACACACACACACACACACACACACACACACACACACACACACTGACACATGTGTACAGTCCTGCATAATTGGAAGGGAAATGTTAATTTGTCTAATTGTTTAGAAATTTGCATCACACTCTGTAATTTCACACACATGCACAAACTCTGCCTTTATTATGCAATTATGCATGAAGAGGCATGTGAATAAATTATCTTATCGTTATCCTCATAGCATAATTGCCTAACTCATACACTATATGCCCAAAAGTATGTGGACACGTTGAATTCAGGTGTTTCCTTTCAAACAGGGGTCTGGGATACAAAACAATAATGACAAATGTCGTCATATAGTTTTATTATGTGATAAATATCATTGCATGGGTTAGTCTGGATTAAATTATCTTTGTTTCCAAAATGCCTCAGAGATGGTTTTTACTTCATTTCTCTCAAAACTGATTTTGGTTTTTTGTTTAGTTTTTTCTTTCTATTTATGACTATGATTTTAAATGTTCTACCTCTAAATTTCTGAAATATTTTCTGTGTTCTGACTGTAAATAATAATTTTCTACCACAACTTACCATCTACTTTCTTCACAACTCACTGAGGAAGAAAAATCTAACATTAAACTTTAAGGAAATATTGATGTTTCTAAACTATATGGACATAAATATTGGGACACATCATGTCTACAGCTGTAAGAGGTCCTGTTCATGATGATTTGAGATAAAAACATCAATATTAATAATAATCAATATATTTATCCCAATATAAAACTATATTATAACATTTGTTATTATTGTTTTGTATTCCAGACCCCTGTTAGAAAAGAAACACCTGAATTGAACGAGTCCACATACTTTTGTCCATTTGTGTATGAGTTAGACAATTATACTGAGGCTAACATCCTATACTATCTGTGACCAACCCCCCCCCACACACACACACACACACACACACACACTTCCCCATCTCTGCAGCAGCAAAGAAAACAGGTAGAGGCAAAGATCCAGTCGACCTGTCACAACATTTACCTCTGCCTTTGACAAATTGATCGTAGTCGACTGTTTTTAAGGACAGGAGGGGGTACTTTCTTTGGACAGGCTCCAGAGTGATTACAGAACAGACCAACTCTTCCTATAAGGGAAGTATGAAGCCACTTGATGACAGATGACCTCCAGGCTGCAGGAAATAGCCGGTTACATCAGGAAAAGATGCTCACTCGATAAGTAATTTGGCCCAAAATAATTACAGTGGACTGAAGGCGTCTGAGCTGAAACACTCTGCATCGATCTGGGAAAATTCAAGCAAAAATCAGACATTTTCTCACCAACTAACTCCTCATCATAGCCTTAAAAATACAAGATCATTAGGTTGAAGTCCTGCTGCTACTGCTGCTGCTGTTACTGCTACTTCAACCACTGCAGGAAAAGAGTTGGAGGAAGTCTGAGTGATGATTCATTTCACTGCAGGGCATTTTTCTGTGGCACATCTTTTCTTTATTGGCAGCCTCAAATCACATCTGTTCATCTTGGGGGAGACAGAAAATCTGGTGCAGAGTTAGAGAATTAAAGAGAAATGAGAAAGAAAAAGAAAAAGGTCGGTTTGGCTTTTGGATCCTGGTTTTGTTTCTTTTTAAAGGCGATAAGTTAAAAAAAAAAGCCTTAGTTTCAGTTTTTCCATCTTCATTTTGTGGGATTCCCAAAGGATCCAATGCCATAATAAAGGCTTTTTCCATTTTCTGCTACTGTTCATGTGTAATTTAGATGCAAATGTTATTAAATACACAGACAATTTTACATGTGGACTGAAACTGTCCACTAAATGTAAATGCAGTATTTTATGTCTCTTTCTACACATTACAGTAGTTTATAGTGAAATAATAAAACACTTATGTACATAAAAAGGCTGCACAGACATTGCACAATCCTGATAAAGGCTGTTTTTTGATTAAATACTATTTGTCTATTTCTGTGCATTAAATAATAAAAAAAAATTTCATTTGACAGTTACTGAATGAAAAACGACTGAACAAAACCCACCAAATACTGATTATATCCTGCTTATATTATCATTAAGGTTTAAAATAACATTACATTATTTGCTGCACTTAAAATAAAACATGTAAAAATGGAAATAAGCAAATTATTAATAATAATTATATTGTCTACATCACTAGGTGAAAATTATGCCAAAAATAACCAAAAGTAAAGTTAGAAATAATGTAAATTTGTGTAGTTATTGTAAATTAGTTTTTTGAAAATATTGGAAGTTTTAATTATTCTTGTTTTTTGTATGTGTTTGTTAATAATAATGATTTTTTTACAAAATAGCAAAAAATACATAAATGTTAAGTCACTCTGCAAATAGATGATGTGAAATAAACTGTTGAAACGTGTTTTTAATCACATAATTTGTTTGTGTCCACAGTTTGAATCATTAGTTTTCATTATTAATTATTAATAATGAATAAATATCATGTTATTCTGTGAAGAAATGCAAAGTAAAATCATAAATACTGCTAAAAACTGTATTATCATCATTATTAGGCCTCATCAGGTCAAAAATGTGCAAAAATAAGACAAATGTGCCTCAGTTTGTAGATAAAATCAAAATAAAAATTAAATACTGTAGATATTCTTAAAATTCATTATTATAGTTTGAAGTGTTAATGGTTTTAATAAATAATTGTTAATAATAGTGATTTTCGTTGTAGATGTGCAGATAAAATGTAGATAATATCAGAAATATTGTTAAATAAACTAAATACTGAAACAGTGAATTATTATTATTATCATTATAGTTTTAGGTGTCAAATTAAAGGCAGCATTAGGTCAAAAATGTGCAAAAAAAAAAGCAGATGAATGTGGTGTCAGTTTGTGGATCAAATTAAAATAGAACCATAACTACAGTAAATACTGTTATTACTGTGAGGATAGATAATAATGATTATTGTTACTGTTTCAATGACCGGTTAAAGCCTTTTATTTATGTTTACACAAATAAACGTTAATAATAGTGGTTTCATTTTGCGGTTTCAGGTGGAAATTGCGCAAGAAGTGAGGAGTTGAGTAGAATGTGTAAAAAGCAGATGCACCTGAGTCTGCGTGGGAAATCTGCGCCACATCATCTGCGCCATTCGGTTCGTTGTCGGGTTTTTCCGCGGAGTCTCGTCCCCGGGATGAGCCGAGGCCGAGAACGTGACCTTGACGTCCCGGTGCGTGTGCGAGTCTCCGCCCCCCCTCCCACCACCACCTCTACCGGAGGGCTCGTGGAGACCCGTGGAGTGTTTTTTGGGTGGGTTGGGATGGGGTGGGGGGTGGGGGGGGCTGATGAAATGAGTGAACACAGAGACCGAGAGCCAATTTCATGCTCTGCAACGCTTTGAACAGCGCTGATAGCGGCGCAAAGTCACCTCCTTTACGCACACGGATGGATATGGATTCAGTTGTCCCACTCACTTGAACCAATGAGCTGCGACCCACGCACGCTCGCACGCACACTCACACGCACACAAGCCATGTATTCGTCGTCATCCGCCAGAAAAAAATAGGTCAGTGTGTTCCTGAGCTGCTTCTTTTTTCCAATATAAAAGCGTTTATTTGGAAACATGGTTTTAATGTACAGAATATGCCCCCTCCTTCCCCCACGCCCACCCCTACCCCCTCTGACACCCCCCTCCCTGAAGAACTGTAAGAATCCTATAGTCTGAGACGGACGTGAACGCACCGCAGCAGAAGAAACTGATCAGGCTGAGTCCGGTGCGGGATAAACTCGGTTCTGTGTTTTTCGTCTGTCTTTATCTTATTAAATTCCTCTTCCTCACATTAATTCATTTCACTTCCTTTTCTCCTTCATTTCCTATAAAAACATCGCAGATTCTCTCGTCTTAATCTTATTACTAGGTTATTTCCTCTGCGTTCATTTCTTTGCAGGTTTGCGCCAGTTTTCCCTGAAACTTTGCGCGCTCTTTAATAAAAACATGAACCAAAGATGTGATTTAATGTCACATTTACAGAAGATCCATAAATAGATTTTATTTCAGATTTTTTTTCTCAGTCCTGGATTTGTTTCTGATCTTTCATAAGTATCTCTAAATCCATCTCAGGGCCTGTATTTTCTAAATGTCATTTCTCTTGATTATTTATTTATTTTTGTTTTTATTGTTTGTTTTTGTTTTTGTCAGATTTGCGCCAGAACTCAGTGTATGAGAAAAAAAAACTTTCATATAAATAGATTTAATTGTTTTTTCCCCTGTCATTAATCACGGCTCTGTCTTTGTCCAGATTTCATCACTTGTCTGTAAATAAACCTAAGAAGATTGTTTTAATATATTTATTCATCTTCATTCATCTGTTTTTATTCCAGATATTTTGCGCAAAAACGAATGCGGTGATTTCATTCATGGATGAAACGCCTTATACTTTGTTGTATATTTGCCACTTAAATAGGCTTCATTTAATTTCTCTTTCCCATTTTGTGTCTATAAAACATTATCTGTAAACACATGGATTCTATTTATTTTTATTTTATTTTATTCTTGTTTATTATTTTTCAGTGGTTTTGGTTTTTATTGTCATTTTATGATTCATCTGCGTTTGCGCCGATTTTCATGAAACCGAGACGCATAAAAGGGGCGGAGACTGAAATATTCATCCTGGATTTAACTACGCGCGTGTGTGTGTGTGTGTGGGGGAGGTGATTTATTCAAGGGCTTTGGCGGAGGTGAAACCCGCTTCTGATTTGTTCAAGACGCACGTTTGGCGCAAAATCTGAGACGCATTGTTTGCATTAACGCAAAAACCCTTTTTATCCTTTAATTAAGGATAAACCGATGAGTTTCAGTCTTTAACTTATTTATTGGATCTGGAAGGAATAATTAAACGGGCGCAGGTTTCTTTCTTTCTTTCTTTCTTTCTTTCTTTCTATAGGATTCTTGCAGCTCTTGGATCACTTGGTCCAGTTTTTTCTAAATGTGAATCCACCGCCGTGCGTCCTCAACCAAAGAGAAGAACCTGAAGGTGAACCAGAACCATGATGGACCTGGACTCTGTGGGGCTGAGGACGCGGATCGGGTAGGACTGGGGGGGGCTGAGGTGGGGTAGGGGGTCCGTTTCTATACTTCCTGTCTTTAAACTGTCCGTCCAGGCTCCGTCTTCCAGGAAAATCTTTGGTTTTTTGCGGCAGCTCAGTCCGACCATGTGCGTCACAGTTCGCGGTTTGAGGAGGAGAGTCCGGGTCTGGGTCCGGGTCGGGCCGGGCCTCCTCCTCTCCCCTCCTCTGTTAAATTAGAGTGTATGTACAGGTGTGGGGGCTCAGTCGCTGTCCTCCTTGTCCTCCTGGATGGTGGTGGTGGAATGGTTGTACAGTCCCTGCGCCATCAGCTGCAGCGCCAGCCCGTTCTTGAAGCCACTGGCCTTTTTGATCTTGGCCCGTTTGTTCTGGAACCAGATCTTGATCTGGGACTCGTTGAGGTTTAGCTCCTGGGCCAGACTCTGCCGCCGCTGCTCCGTGATGTACCGGTTGACCTGGAACTCGGTCTTCAGTCTCTGCAGCTGCTCCGCCGTGAAGGCCGTGCGCGGCCGCTTGTCCTCTTTGCCGCTTTTGGACTTTTTCAGTTTCCGTGTCCTTGGGCCTGCAGTAAGGACGAAGAGACAGCGGAGGAATAAATATACACACATCACACAGCAACACACAGTACACAGCAACACACACTAGATAGCAACGCACAGTATACACACACATTACGCATTAATAATGTACTATATTAACACACATGCATTAATGCACAGCACGTACTGGACACAACATCTAGTGTAACAACACAGCAGGTAATACGACATTAATAATAGATATAATAATAAATCAACAGGCCACAGAAAGAAACACCGATAACGCATTATTATTATTATTATTATTATTATTATCATTATTATTATTATTAACAGCAGATTCTTACAATTATTCCCATCTATTATTTTAAATATATAATACATCAACGACATTAACGTTAACAACTAAATATTAATATTATTTTTTGCATCTCTGATTGTTTCCACATCTGATACCAAACTACATGTCGTTGTAAATCATTTTACTTGTGCAATGAAAATCAAGTTGAATGACATGTCATTAAATGTTCAGTTTTGCAGAAGCTGCAGAAAAATGCTTTATAACTAATGTGAATTATAAAACTGTAATCGTACCTTCATGACCTCGTAAATTTGAGTTATTATATTAATTAAATATATAATTCGTTCTACCATGTGCTTGTTGTGATTTAATGAATTAAAAACTACATATTTTTGTATTCATTTAGGCTAAGCTATAGTGTTTTTGTATTCTAGTCAAAATGAGTCTAATCAAAACCACGAGCACATTCTCACATTCTATCAAATATAAACACAATTTATATTTACATTTGTGAAGCAGATTAAAAACACACAAACACTCTGTAACAGTAGATATAATATGTAGTATTTCCGCTTTCTTATTTGGTTTTTAGGTGCAGGTTTTTAAAATCAACAAAATGAAGCTTAAAAATAATATTAATATAAACCTGTTAAAAATAATAATATAACACGTTTGTCTGATTAAAACATGAATATATTTCAGCTTCACGTGTTATTGTGTTGAATCAAGAGTCGAAGAAGCAGATAATTAATTCAAAATGTCTCCTCATTATTACTATTGATATTATTCTATTCCATCTTTTTTTTTCTACAGCAGAATTAAATGAAATATTTTATACTTTTACTTTAAAATTAAAAAATGTATTTTAAAATTTAAAATACACAACTTTAACTGTAGATGCAGGAAAAAAACAAACACACTTTCAACGCGTCATTTACAACCAGAACAATTTGATCAATATTAAATGATCAATAAGCTTTAACACTGAGCCTAAAACTGGTATTTAATAATTCAGATAAAACAGTTTATCTGCAGCTTCACACAAACTACTGAAAATATCAAACTCACAGAATATTTATGCCTATATTTAATTTATATTTTATAAGACTCACAACCCGGTGTTTAATGCTAATTATTATTGGATCAAATTGTTAATAATATTTGTAAAGTATTTTCAGTTTTTCTGCAGACTTAAAATTTATTACGGAGAAGGATTTATTGAATTACTTCAGTCAACTTTAATTATTTTAAGTGTTATAATAAAATGTGGAAAATACTGACACTGAAAATATGAAACCATTTAATAAACATTTTTTTGATATACAATTTACCATATTCACATATAAAATATAATCTGGGACTGATTTCACATTTATTTTTAGGTAAAGTGAATTAATGAACGTAATTTCAGGTGATAAATATGAGTGGATTTTTGTTTTCTTTTTTTTTTTTAAGATTTAACTTTTTGAAGTCGTTTGATGCCGTCGTTTCCTTCATAAACACCGGGTTTACTTAATCGGTTCTGAGCGGCTCCGGTGCCGGTGTCGTGGATCTCCTGCCTTACCAGATGAGGGCCGGTCCGAGTACCGGGTGCAGTAGACCCAGGCGGGCCACAGCAGCGGCTGGCTCTCAGGTGTGGGGGCCGCGGAGCCGTTCAGCACCACCAGCGAGGAGCCGGTGTTTTCCGCGGCAGCCGCTGCCGTCCTCTCCTCGGCTTTGACACCGCCGCCGCCGGTGGACGCAGCGGCGGCTCCTCCTGCTCCGCCGCTGCTGCTTTTTTTGGGACTGGCCAAGGAGGCGGAGGAGGCGGTGGAGGAGGTGCTGTCGCTGCTGCAGTTGGAGTCCTGGCACGGCGTCCCGGGGAGGCTCGGCCTGCTGACCGCCGGGTGGACGCGGTGCTCCCGGGGTCCAGAGCCGTGCGCCGCCCGCTCTCGGTCCCGCGGGCCCCCCAGACCGAGCTCTTTCTTACAACCGAAGTCCGGTCGCAGAATGTTATCGATGAAAAAGTTGGTGGTTCTGTGGGCCTGCTGCGCGACCTGCAGCGGCAGAATGGGCGGCGAGGGCATGCTGGGAGCCGGGGACACGCTCTCCGGTTCACTACTGTCCGAGCTGTTCAGATCCCGCTGCTCCTCCATCTCTGATCTCGGGAAACCCGCTTCAGTTCGATCAATCCACTGGTGTGTTTGTATCCAAAATGTGACTAGAGGAAACACTAAAAGAGCATGGTTCTGTTCTCTCCTGAATGGCGCAGGCTGCTGGAATTATTCGCAAACTGTGCGCATCCCGGCTGCGTAAAGGCGCTCCGGCGCGTCATGGTCGGTGCCGTTCTCTGAGAATGGCTGCGCTCACACACCCGGAGCTTTTCACCGCTGTATGACAGTCGGATCTTCACCAAGTCCTCACATCACATCACACACACACGCACACACACACACACACACACACACAAACACTTCCACTTCCAAGCACCAAGTGGAGGAATAACATCCAAAGCGCAGCGGGCCAATCACGGGCCGGGACACTTTTGGACATGGGGTGACGACGTCCAATAATGTCAGGCGTCTCTGAGCCAAGAGGGGAGCTGTGGAGCAGCGAGCAAGGCTGCGCACAAACCAAACAAGAGATTAGCAGCCGTGATACCGACAATCTGGAACATCTGAGGAGGCGAAAACACGCACACACTGGCCTGGAGACACTCAGCACCTCCACGGACACGCACCCTACCCGCGGACCCCACACTCCACTACGGCCTCCTGGAAGCTGCACGGGTTTTACTCCCAACACCTCGACACAAATATCTGCACAGTCCGCAGCACCGTGAACGCATTCCACAGGAGTCACGCATTAGTTTTCTGTTGCATCAATGCGCATCAACCTGAAGAAACGTCTCCATTGGTGCAGCCCCCCCCCCCCCCCCCCCCGCCAAAAAAAAAAAAAAAGAAAAGAAAAGAAAACAAACAAAAACACCAAATGTCATGAAAGATGTAACATGAACAAAGATGCAACAAAATAAAAATGAGAAGAAAGATGCAAGATGGGAAAAAAAAGAGGAAAACTTATCTGAGGCCTGTTTTGCACAGGAGCAGCTGAGGCTCATGGGTATTGTAGTATTAGGCTTAATTAAGGTTTTTTTTTAGTTATTTTATTTCTAACAACCTCCTTTGGTTTTATCTCATTTTGTTTCAGTTCCATGTGTTTGTGATTCTGTAAATACATCTTGAGGTGTGTGTGTGGGGGTGTGTGTGCCATACTTACCCCCCCACCCCCGGCTCCTCATAAACCACGTTCTCGCTGTTTCTTTCGCCTCCTACATCTTCATACGTGCGTCCTCTGCGTCTGCGTCCTCCTTTGTTTCTCCTCTTATCTCGGCCTGAAACACAGAGGAGCTGCCTGCGGATAATTTATAGGTTTTAATTAGTCCTTCTTCCGCCTGATCAGCTGGACGTTCATCACCTGGATGCGCGAGAAAAGCGCCTCAAAGCCTCTTGTCACCGTCACTGCGCCAAACACTTCATCACAGCGGCATAATCCGAATGCGCAGAAACAGGCGCACAGGAGCGGCTCCAAGGTGTTCAGGCTGGGATGCGGAGAGGAGAGGAGAGGTGCATGCCGGGTCGGGACAACTTAATTGGTGTAATTCATATTAAGGCTTTTGTCTGGGGCCTGAATCAGTGCGCGTGTCCAACAAAACGCACAAAGAAACTCACTATTTATGTCTGAAATCCACACATAAACTGTCTGATTGTTACACGCACAGCCTCTGTACTCTATTATTTCACTCTAACATCTGATTGTCAGCATTAACCTCTAAAACAGCCAGAAAAGTCAGATTTAATCAAAAAAAATATCACATATCTATGCCTGGAATTTGGTGTTTGCAGCTTCTGTGGCGTTTCCCGACACCCATTTGACATTTCTGTGTAATAATCTTATGGGTGTGCCTCTATTCCACAAAAAAATAAATAAATAAATAAACAACAACAAAAAAAAAACAGCCTGAAAATATACATTTATTGAAGAATCTACACTTGAACTGTCCTTAACTTCAGTGACATTTGCTTCAACTATCTAATAGTTTTACACATTTTCAGATTTTTGCAAAAAAATAAACCTTTATTTCTAGAATTTACGCACAAACTTATATTTCGCTGATGACAGCGCACATCTTAAACAAAAAAATACAGGTTTCTACAAAGATATTCACAACTGATGTCTCAAAATCACACATTAACGGTTTATCAGTAAGTGTTGTGTCCTTTTCTGCACCTATGATCCTATATTTCCTTTTATATTTAATTAATTTATTATTCTTTTGGAAGTCCTCGTTGCGGTGGTCAGATAATTACCATAACACTCAGAAACTACCATCACACAACAAAATGCATCGACAACAATTAAATACAATAAAATGCAAATGTATACACGTGTGCACATTTAACATCAAAAAACACAGATTTATACAGAAAGAACACTGATGTCTTGTATTTACACGATTTATTTGTAGCTTTTATAACATGTCTGTCTTTATAATCTAACATGTTCATAAAATTATCCTATTGTTGTGAATGTTTTCCAATAAAAAAAAACTGCCAGAAAACACTGATTTATACAGAAAACATAGAATTTCCATTTGTATGTAGACAAACTGTGCGGATCTTCTGTCATATTTGCTGCTAAATATAAATATGTTTGTGCATATTAAACACCAAAACCAGACATATTTATTCATAGAAAAATGTCCCAATCACATCCGGAATCCACACATAATCTGTGCGTTTGTACTGCGTCATTTAACTGATAATAAGACAATGGACGTGCGCCTTTTTCAAACGAGCAGGAAATGCACTGTTTACATGTGTGATTTACACATAAAGTGTTTGAGACTCCAGTGCCATTCGCTGCCACTGTTCTCTGACATTTCACTGTTCATTTTCCATTTTGTCTCCAGTGGAATCGCGTTGTTTTTCTGTTTATCGCTTTTAATCTTCTGATAGTATTGGGTGTTTTTATGGCTCCTGTGCGCACGTGTCGTGTGTAAATGTCAGATTATCAGATGCTGTGTCTGCGTTTTGCTCCTGTTCAGTCAGTTCTTATCATCCCAGGCCTTTAGGTGCTGTTTTATAAGCTCCTCACATCAGAAACACGTTTCCCTCCCGCTGCTTTTACGCACAGACATTTCCCCGCGTAAAACAAGAAGGAGCAGGAGAACAGGAGGCAGTTTGAGGCCAGGCCGCGGTGGCTGCTGGGATTAGAGGCTGGAGGTGAGGCTGGTGATAAGAGGAGGCTGAGGCCTGACACTGATCCAGGACGGTGAACTGCAGATTAAGATGAAAAGTCCGATGAGACGCAGCGGAAGGACGCGTTAAAGCAGCAGGAAACACAGACACTGGGGTAATGATCACCTCCCAGACAGGTGAGGACGGAAAAGAACGGCTTTCACTGGAGAAATGAGGACAAATACAGGAAAAAAATAAGAATAAACCTGCATCTTCACGTCTTTTTTTTTTTTCTTTTTTTTTCTGTTCATCTTTTCGTCGTTGCACATAAGTGTTTTTGCTGCTAAACTGATTTTCATTGTTCTTGTAACAGTGATAATAAAGATATATTCTATTCTATAATAACGGATAATATAAGTCATAAGTGACAGAATTTAAATCTGTGTTCATATTTTTATTACATGAATCCAAAGAATAAAATGTAAACATGTAAGATTTTCCTGTTTATTTTTAACAGTTCATTAAAAATCCACTAAACTCCCTGTTCATTTGATCTGTGTTTTTATCATTCATCTATAAATATCTGGTGAATTCTACTCTTATTATTTTCTCAGGATGTTTGTGTTTATTTCGCTCCTACATCAAAACAACAACAAAAAAAACAAAACAAATAAAATGACATTAAAAACACATGGAGAGGTCACATGGTGATTTGAGACCAATAACCGACTGGAAACTGATCAATAACCTGATGAAAGGAGCTGTTGACGGATCCTGGTCGGTTTCTAATCAATCCAGAGCTCAGTCCATTTACACACAGCCCAGTTTATGTGAGGAAAAGGGAGAAGGTGATGCCACAGCGACACCCAGCGGCAGAATAGGGTAACACATGGAATACAGCAATTACACTGAACTAATAAATACAAGGAAAGGATGAGAAATAAGGACAAAAATCACCTCAGTTTTATTATTATACAGAGATTTAAGAAGATTTGTATTAGTAAAACAAAAAAGCAAACTCAAAACTGAACTAATAAACTCAACAAGTGGACCTGAAACAATGCTGCAAACACGCTATACATAATAAATTACAAATATACAGGGTGGGGAAGCAAAATTTACAATGAATATTTAGTTGTTTTTTCTCAGCAGGCACTACGTCAACTGTTTTGAAACCAAACATATATTGATGTCATAATCATACCTAACACTATTATCCATACCTTTTCAGAAACTTTTGCCCATATGAGTAATCAGGAAAGCAAACGTCAAAGAGTGTGTGATTTGCTGAATGCACTCGTCACACCAAAGGAGATTTCAAAAATAGTTGGAGTGTCCATAAAGACTGTTTATAATGTAAAGAAGAGAATGACTATGAGCAAAACTATTACGAGAAAGTCTGGAAGATACTATTAAAGAAGAATGGGAGAAGTTGTCACCTGAATATTTGAGGAACACTTGCGCAAGTTTCAGGAAGCGTGTGAAGGCAGTTATTGAGAAAGAAGGAGGACACATAGAATAAAAACATTTTCTGTTATGTAAATTTTCTTGTGGCAAATAAATTCTCATGACTTTGAATAAACTAATTGATCATATACTTTCTTTCAATCCCTGCCTCAAAATATTGTAAATTTTGCTTCCCCACCCTGTGAAAACATAACTGGACCAAAAATGGATAATTAAACTGTAATATCAAGTATGAAAAAGGTTCAAAATGACATTTAAATGCAGAATATTAATATTAGCCCTCAAAGAAAATGCAGTTTGTCATCTTTTCATGGTCATCCGATATGACCCATTTGGAGTTGGATCAGTGACACTGGATGCACACACTTGGATTATGTTCAGTTAATGATAGATTTGACTGAAAAAGTCACTTCTTCTTCTGTTTTGATATAATAAATTCTGAATTTACTCTGAGTTTTAATGAACATCTACATGATCAGTGAATTAAATATAGAAAAATACATGATTTACACTGAAAAATGGAAAATACAGAGGATAATATTACAATAAATGGTGATAAATTACTTAGGAAAAGGTTAAATAGAAAGAACAATTCATTTGGGAACCGACAGAAAAGTAGCACAAGGTTTTTATGGGTTAATGTTCAGCTATTAACAAAACAGCAGAAAGGAAGAAATGTAAAGGGATGTTAACTGTTGTGGTTAAATACACAAAGTCCTGGAAAAAATGACTGGACATGAAAATAAAATTGCACATAACAGTGTATAAGATGATAAGATAAGCAGCAAATACAAAAAGCAAAGTGAAGAGAAGACAGGCAGAAAATATACATATAGTGTGTTTATGTATATAGAGATTCTATTACTCTTATTTTACTTTTCTTTCATTTTTTTTCTTACATTTACAATTTACTAGAGAGACGACATCTACCGCCAAAGAATTCCTCCCATGTGTTTAGATACATAAAGATGATTCTGATAATGAAAGAAATTAAAAAATGTATTTAAAAAACTACTCATGTGTTCTCCAGTTCAGGTCTAATGTTGGGCAATAAACACAAAACATCTGTTGTTATATGTTTCCTGAACAGTGATCGTATGTAGTTGACATTTATCTGTAGAGGCTACATGTTCAGTTTTAAACAGATTTGACATAAACCCTGATGGTACATGAACTCCAGTAAAGTTTAGAGGTGACTCTGATCCATGATGAAACACTTGTTGTCATTTATCATCAGGTAAAATAAACTGAGCTGATTGTATGAACATATTGGCCTCCAGTTTTTGTCAATGCATGGTTTTTGCTGTTAGTGCTGACAGACTAAATACTCACTTTATTCACTGAGTCATGTACCACATCAGTCATGATTCACTGAGTATGTTCCACAAATCTGTGAGAGCTGGATTTAAATTAGAATGAACAGATGCAGCGGGTGTTCCTTTAATACCTCAAACTGCAACTTATCACTGGAAATCTGAGTTTCACTTCCTGTGGACATAGTGAAGTGGGGTCAAAAGGATGAAGAAAAGAAGAAATAACGCAAGAGAAACAAGCTGAGCCTTGTGGAAATTCACAGGTACAAAAGTAAAAGAGTTTATTGTATAAACGAAACTCACTACACAAACAGAATATTATGTGATCAAATGAACTTGGATTATTATTAATAAAAATAATACATATGAAGTAGATCAGGCTCTGACACAAACATTCATCCGGACTAAAACTCATTCTCTCTTTAATTCATTTTGACCCAAGACTGTTTCTGTGAAACTACAGATAACCAGCATTTGGACTGAATTTAGATTTAGTAGAGACTCAAACTGGGCAAAGTTTCCCTACTTTTATTCTGGAGGTTTTTTTACTTGTAGATTTGTGTAACATTATTATTATTATTATTATTATTATTATTAGTAGTAGTAGTAGTAGTAGTAGTAGTAGTAGTAGTAGCATTGTTGGAGTCATTAAACTCATCCATAAATGTATTGTGGCATGTTTGCTGCAGTGCCTTGTGGGTAGTGGGCATGTTGTTGTAAATGTGTTATTTTTATGTGCAGGAGTTCAGCAGGGTTGTTGTGTTAGTATTAGTTTTGACTTAATATGTGTATGGCAATGTTTATTGGCCTTTTTGTGTTTATTTTTGTAGAGTTGCACCCTGAGGGAGAGCCATAGGCCGAGCAATGGCTATCCTGTTGTGACAATTATATTTCAATGGAAGTTTCTTGACTGTTAAATTTCAGACATGACTTCTTCTAGTTCTTCATACAGAGCTGTCTGCCTACCCTGTTTACACCCATATTACAATATGTTCACTACAGTAACAGGTGCCTATACTCTATGCCTATGAGGACATTTACTTATACAGGAGTTTAATTTTTACAAATTTTACTGAAAGTAGCATATTTCTTAATTCTAATCCATTAATATGCCTTTAAAGTTCAAACATTATCATTTTGTTACTTTTTGAACATCTTATGGTGTACAGTTTATTTACATCAGCGAAGTGAAGAGCTTTAAATTCCTACTTCTCATTCGGTCCTTGAAAAGTCAACATGGAGTCTGTTTTACCCTCGTCGAACCTGGATCTACAGCACATTCCGTTGTAAATCCGACAAAACGACACAAAACGATGAAATTATTGGTGTTAAACTTGTGCCAGTGGCCTCTGGAGTGTGTTGAAGTTTTTCGGTTCACACTGAGTCGGTTTTCCCGCCTCTGACCTGCTAAAGCTAATGCTACTTTAGCTAGCAGCTCCATGCGGATGCGAAGTTTAAGTGGTACAAACATTTTCTACCACCAGCCTCAGATTCCACAAACATGACCAATGTGGACTTTATTTACGCGCTTGTGGATCTTCATGATGTCTCCAGTCTTGGCCGCTCTGTTTTAATGCTGATCTGTAGAGATGACAGAAGGTAAAGTTCACGTTTCAGCTAGGCTAAAGCTAACCTGTAGCCCACATACTAACACTCGTGATTATTCGCAGTAGGGCTGCACAATATTGATGGGGCGGCCATGGCTCAGATGGTAGAGGAGGTCATCCAATAACTGAAGGGTTGGCGGTTCGAATCTGTCCATGTGCTGTTGCGTCCTTGGGCAAGACACTTCACCCTCCTTGCCTCGAGCGCTACTACTGACACCAGTGTATGAATGCGTGTGAATGCTTGGTGGTGGTTGGAGGGGCCGTAGGCGCAGATTGGCAGGCACACCTCCGTCAGTCTGCCCCAGGGCAACTGTGGATACAAATGTAGTTTACCACCACCAGAGGGAGAATGTGAGAGCAAATGAATAATGGATCCTCTGTATGTGTTTTGAGTATACGTTCATAGAAAATAGCTATATAAATCTAATCCATCATTATTATTATTATTAGGGCTGCAGGATATTGGAAAAAACTGACATTGCAATTTTTTTAACCCTGCGATACATATTGCGATAAGAAAAAATAGTCAGGAGAATATAATAGTTGTGTGGCGCTGACGTAGATGGTCAAACGAATTAGTTGTGTTACCTCTGGTTGTGGAAACAGGTTCAAGGCACTGTCAACACAGAACACGTGTTTCAGTATCATCCTTCTTGTAGCCGAAATAATTCCAGATAACTGACGTTGCTTTTCTTTTTGGCACCAAGTCTGAGTTTTCGGTGGTTTTCTCTTGTTCATTGCTCATTTTCCAATGTTCTTCTTCTTTTGTTTTTACGGCGGGTGTCACCTAGCGTTAAGGTTCATTACCGCCCTCTACTATGATGGAGTATGAACCAGAGTTAACTTGCCCTTTAAAAAAAATCCATATCTTAAATCCTGTTGCTCAACCCTGTGTCTGCTAAAAACTGAAATAAACACCTACATCTCTCGATAGCATTTTCAAGATTAAAGTGTTTCATATCAAGTCTCCTCATCTTCCTATTTAATATCTTTTGCTCTTGGGTGTACTTTTGTGAATAATAACATGATTAACCGACTGTTCTTCTTGGCATTAATTACATAATCCTGTAGGATGCTTCTTGATCAGCTCCATTGTTTTGTTCAGTCTTGTATGTTCCACCCTCAGCCTTGTTAAGATGTTCTCTTCTTTGGTACTGCTTTTGGTTATGCGCCCCGTTCCCACTTGCTGCTGAACCACTTAGAGATGTCGTCCTGTTTTTCCTTTATCCCATCTGTTTTGCTATTCTTTGAAAATGTTCTTTTTAATTATTGCCTTTGCCTCAGATGTACTGAAAGGGATGTTCACAATTTCTTCTAGTGTTAGAGCATTCTTAGCTCATGTGTCCACTGTCTCATTCCCTTAAACTCCCCTGTGTGCTGGTATCCACATAAATGTGATCAAATGATTCATGTTATTAAGTCTGTGGAGGTTTTCATATATTTCATTAACAAAGTCCTAAAACTCTCAAATGTAAATGACTGCAATGGCATTAAAGAAGAATATGAATCTGAGCCAAGAACAACATTTTTAATTGGCAACTCTTCTATCCACTTCAGTACTGTTGCTATTGCCAACATCTCAACAGTGAATAATGACAGATGATCTGAAGTTCGTCTTTTAACAGAAACTGTTAAACTAGGAATACTAAATGCAAAACTTGTCCTTCCTGAACTAGGATCCTTAGATCCATCTGTACACACTGGATTGTACTCTTTATATATTGTTTGTATTCTATCTTCTACAGACTTGCAATACTTCCACACTCTTTAAACTGCTTTCCAAGGAAATGTAATTCAATGGTCACTGAGGGAAACAACCAAGGTGGCGTAACTGTTAATGGCACTGCAGGGGTATCGTTTTCCTGATTTATTTCCATGGCTCTTGCTACTTTATTTTCCAATGTTGCTACCAGAGACTCACTCCATGTGTAGGGGCGTGGTCTGCTTCGGCAAACTGATTAAGAATGATTGTGATTGGTGGATCGCTGTGTGGAGTGTGTGTCAGGTAACCAGTCTGAAATTAGATGAGAACACGTTGAGTTCATTTGCCTCCTACATTGCAGGACCTGCGATGTGACTATTGCACACATGTACATTGCGATGACGAGGCTCAAACAATATAATGTGCAACTCTAAAATTTCACAGTCATTTCGGAGGCAGTGTTTTCTCTTCCCTTTATTGAATAGTTATCATATTAACTTGTCACCAAATATTTCTGTTACATTGTATGACAAATTTCAGTTGTCAATATAGAGCCATAATGTTTGTTTTTGCAGCTTCCGTGAGCGCGACCTCTTTCTGTGTGATTTAGTTGACTGTGACCCAATATATTGTATGGAAAAAATCAAATATAAAAATGAAGAGTTCTTATGTCAGTGAACATCTAGAAAATTTTCTTAGCGTCATATATACTGATGTATAGTTTGGAATTTGAAGTGATAGTAACATATTATATGTAATGTACATTGTAATAAATAACATGGTTAACAACTAACATAAAACAACACTACATCACACTATAGACAACATATCATGGTTGCATTTACACACAAATTTCATTCTTTTCACACGTGTTTATAATTACAACAAGAATTCAAGATGATTACATGCTTTTGCTGACAGAGTAAACGTTGAAAATACTGGCTCTGAGATGCACATTAATGATCAGGACCTTTGTATGAGTGTGTTGTGAACTTGACAGAGTGTGTTGGTGTCAGTATAAACCAGATCCATCAGAACAGAAACCATGGACCGTTCACCTTTGAATGACCTGTCCTCTCATCCTGGACCCACCACACCCTCACACCGCTCTGGAAGAAAAACACCAGGGATTCACTACACAAAAGTTGTCTTTCCTTTGGACCCAAACTCTAAAAGATTAAACACGAAATGCTACAACATCTGAACAGCATCTCAACAGATTTAAGAACATTTGAATTAAAGTCGATTTAGCTGCAGCAGCAGATTAATAGCAGAAGTACAATGACACTGCACAAAGTCAAGAGAACCGGGCAGAAATCTGACCTTGTTATTTCCTATTTCCTGCTACTGTGTTTTTATCAGAACATGAATATTCAACTTCCCTGAACTAAACTAATGGAAAACTGTGTCTGAAAATAACCCAGATATTCTCGCAGTAGTTAGCAGTCACCAGGAATCATTTCACACATTTTCGGTGGTTTAGTTTTTGTTGATGATTTCAACACCATGAAACAGGAAAACACAACTTCAGCATAAATGTGATTCAGCTGCATCACACGAGGAGTATTAAACTATTGTGAAATGTCTAATGATTCTGCCAATGATAAATCCAAACCTTGCATTTCCAAAAGATATAGAATAGAATAGAATAGAATAGAATAGAATAGAATAGAATAGAATAGAATAGAATAGAATAGAATACCAGTTTATCAGCTCTGTTTCTTTTAGCAGCAAACTCTTAAAGTGCAAAAATAGTGTAAAAAAATATCGCTGTGTAAAGACTGTATAAAAAGACTATATATAGTGTAGAAACATCACACAAATTATACCAAAAAATATTAACAATATACAAAACTACATATACCAAAATACACAAAAAGTCAGAAGAAAGAAAAAAATATGTACAACTTATAATGGATATATACAGGCAATATAGGATATATACAGGTAATATAGGATATATATGGTATGTAAAATGAAATTAAAAACAAGGTATTTTTACTGTGATATTCTACAGTTGCATACAGAGATAGACAGATACAGAATATTTTTTATTGATTAAAGTGCATTTATTTTTGTTCAAAAAACAAAATATTGTCAGATCTTTTTCCATTCTATTCTGTAAGGATCAGCTTTTAAAAAAAATCTTTATTCATGAACTGGAGACAATGAACACTGGCATCTGTTCACATAGAAACTAAATATTACACATGAACAAATAAACAGGTAACTCATTTCCATTTATTAATTTCCTGAGATGATTTAGTTTTTATATGTCATATATGAACACTGTTTCTGTCTTTATAGGTAAAAAGAAGCAGCTCATTAGGTTCAACGTGTCTCTTTCTTTTCATAGACTTCCTTTATGCATCAAAATGCTCAGTAGTTTCCAAACTATTTAACATCTTCAATACGTCTTATATAATCCCAGTTGGAGTTACATGCTGTTATTACATTAATAAGTGTTACACAATCAAAACCTTTCTCTTAAGAAGTTCTTAATCTTCACTCATTTTCCCTGTTTTTACATTAAACTTTATGTAGCTGAATAAACCAGAGTTATTAGTTTAGTGACAGTAGTGTTGTCAACGGCCTCATAAATGTCAGTGTTCATTAAAAGCAGAGTTTGAGTAAAAATTACCTGGTGCATCTAAACACCTTCACACTGATATCAATGTGTTCATTCCTGTTATTACACTTTTACTGTTTCACAAGGTTTCTTGCAGTTTACAGTGGCTGAACTTCCCCACCCGTTGCGTTTTTGTCACCTCAGCTTCAAGTCAGTGGAACTTCCTTCCCTAATTGAATCCTTCTTCTGTGAGTTCTGTTGCAATCTGGGCAGATTGTTGTTTTCTCTACATCATAGTCTGTGTGTTATAACAGAGTGAAGGAGGAAGTGAAGGTCAGTGTTTGTGGAGACATTGGTGGACAACATGAGGGATCAGTCGTCTTACACTCAGTCCAACCCTCTGTTTGGGATGTCGCTCAGCAGCAGCGATGTGTCCAGCTTCCAGCCCGAAGGTGAGTAAAGAAACAAAGACCAGCATTACATGGACAAAAGTATGCGGACATGTTGAATTCAGGTGTTTCTTTTCTAACAGGGGTCTGGGATACAAAACAATAATGACTAATAACATATAAAAACAAGGGGCAGTTAGATGAAATGCATGTAAGATATGGAACAAATAACATTAAGGAAAAAAAATATGATGAAAGAAGATAAAAAAGATGTTGGAAACTATGTGAACAAAGCAAAAAGATGAAAATGTCATGACAAAATAAGATAAAAGACGAAACAAGACGAACACACAAGATGAACAGGATGTAAATGACATAAAAAGATATAAACAACATAGGAAAAAAATGATGATACAACAAGATGAAAATTATATAAAGATAAAACAACATAAAATGACATCAGAAACTACGTAAACGACGTAACAATGACATGAAGGAAAACAATAAAAATGATGTAAAAGATAAAAACATTGTATGAGATGAAAATATCTGGAAAGATACAGTAAAATAAAAAACTACATAAAGACAAATAAATTATCTAAAATGTATCTTCATGGACCAGGATGTGAGTCCAGATGAAGATGTTTATAAACTATATGGACAAAAGTATTGGGACACATCATGTCTACAGCTGTAAGATGCCCTGTTCATGATGATTTCAGATAAAAACATCAATATGTACTTAAAGTTTAATGTTAGATTTTTCTTCCTCAGTGAGATGTGAAGAAAGTAGACGCTTAGTTGGGGTTGAAAATTATTATTTACAATCAGAGCATGAAAAATAGTTTAGAAATTTAGAAGCAGAACATTTAAAATCTTAGGCATGGATAAAAAACAAACAAAAAAAATCAATGTTGAGAGAAATGAAGTAAAAACCATTTCAACCAAACTAACCAATGAAATTATATTTATCCCAATATAAAACTATATTTTCACATTTGTCATTATTATTGTTTTGTATCCCAGACCCCTGTTAGAAAAGAAACAGGTGAACTTAACAGGTCCACATACTTTTGTCCATATAGTTGATGTTCATGAAGGAGAGTCCATACATCAGTCATCTACTGTCAACCATGACCACATCCTTAAAAACCTGTGTCTGAATCCTCTCAGTGAGGGGGGTGTTTGTAACAAGAAAGCTGGGGGGGGGTGCTCAGGCAGAAATTTGGGGCATTACATTCTGGACCAGAATGTATATCAGAACAAGCGGTGCTGTTCTTGTACAACCAGCATGTAATCTTAATGGTGAATCTACATGTCACACACACCCCCACACGCCCCCAATAACGCACAGTTTTAAGCATTTATTACATATAATAATGATAATTAATGTTAATAATTAGCATTAGTGTGTGACAACTGCAATCGAAGGCATTTTTACCTGACTCTTCAACAGAAAAATCAAAGCTATATTCTTTTTCTGCACCTCAGACACTCACCGGCCGCTTTATTATATCCCTGAAATAGAGTTTCAGGGATATAATGGTTTTACCCTGACTGCCGCCACTGGGTCTGCTGCCACCGCCACCGGATATCCTTGGTGTGAATGTGATAACTAGGACAGATTTGGTTGGATTTCTTCTCCCTTGATGACCAACATTGTGGACCCCTAGTGGAAGAATCCTTTTGATTTCAGCTTCTCTATAAGTATCATAAGTCATCTAAATGGGGACACTGTTGTTTAAGATCAGTTTTTTGAACATAGATTAAGCAATAATAGGTTAACTGAAATAGAATTTGGCTTATTTTGATTGCCTTACAAATGTCAATTTTCTCCGCTACCATCCAGAGTTCATATGGTGTCATTTTCATTCACAAGGTCCCCCCCCACACACGTACTTATAGTATTATAAATAGGATGGAACCCCGCCCCCCACCCTTTTTTTTTTTTTTTTTTTTTTTTTTTTTACTGGTGAAGTGTACCTAATAAAGTGGCCAGTCAGTGTAAACATTTTGTATTCATAAAAATTCAGGTACCTTACTTACATTTACCTTTTACATTTAGTGTAATAGTATTTTGATGAGACAGTATCGGTACTTTTATCTATGATACAGTATCTTTTCAGTGTTTTAAAATTAAATGTAGTTGAAGTTTTAAATTCTGTTTTTGCTGGAGATCATAAAAGTGACACTACACACTTTTTTTTTAGCTGTAAACTTAATCACATAATATAATTGTGATAAAATGATTTATTGTTGATAATTCACATAAAAATGGACAAATATGTAAAAAACAAAACAAAAAAAAAACAAAAAAAACCCTACATTGAAAAACAGGTTAACTTGATGCTTCCTTGAATTTCCCTGGGGATTAATAAAGTATCTATTTATCTTCCTGTCTGAAAAACTTTTTTACTCCGTCTAGTTTATACTTATGTAGAGCATGACTCCATGGCATGAAATTTGTGGAGAAAAAAAATCACCATTTCTGTTAAATTTATCTGTCGTTCAGTTAGATTTTGACAAACCTTGTTCATTTTCTTTTCCGTTGAACTGATGCTTTTTAAATGTTTGGTTCTGAAACTGTTCAAACTAAAATAGTGTTTTTAAAGATCATAGTGACACTACAACAACAGGCTGCAGGATGAGTCTGAGTGACAGCAGGAAAAACAAGAGGAAATGTTCTAAAAAACAGAATTAAACAGATACAGAGTTTTTATGTAGCTGTAATTAACTGTAGCGACCAGTATATACCAGCAGGTGGCGGTATTGCATCACCTCATATGAACTAAGATTTATTACAGAAATGCTGAGTCTGAGAAAAATAGTGTTTTAAAGTAAAAGTATGATTTTAAATACTAAATATCTGAATATTCTTCAGTTTGTAGAATTTACAGAACAGTTGCACCGTTAAAAAAGTGCAAATAAACAATATTCCACTCAGGAGTTGTAGAAATAACAATACATAGCTGTGAAGTGATGCTGAAGCATAATGCATGAACCTCCAAATACATGTATTGTGTAGTATAATCAGTACATTTTCAATATATCCTGGTTTGTGCACATGGATTCTTTTTGTATAGTAATTTTAATTACATTTTTAATAGGTTTATTCAGATTAGATTAGATTAGATTAGATAATGCTCAGGAAATGATTGTTCCAGTATCAGCACAACACAGAATGTACACATGTCAAATAACGGCTGAGAGCGTCTCTGAACCGGCCACTATATTAGGTACATATGTTCAACTGCATGTTAATGCAGGTGTCTTAACAGACCAGTCACATAGCAGCGTCTAAGCGTGTAGATATGGGCATGAGGATCAAACTGAGAATCAGAATTGAGATGAAAGGAGACTGAAGTGACTCTGAACACGACATGGTTGATCTACTGAGAGTCTGTGGAGTTTACAGACATGAAAAAGAGAAAATATCCAGTGAGAAACAGTTCTGAAGGTAGAAATACTCAAACCATAACAGGTAGAAAGGCAGTAGTAAGTACAATAAGCACTGAGTACAACGGAGGAAAGCATCTATGAACGTACCACACATCACACCAGAGGAACACACTGGCCACTTTATTAGGTACACCTGGTACTAGTGCGGTGTACCCAATAAAGTGGCCAGTCAGTGTGAACATTGTGTATTCATAAAGATTCAGATACTTTACTTACATTTACAGAGGGGGAGAGGAGGGGTGATGATAGCGGTCTGTGATTCCGTGATTGTATGTGTGTGTGGGGGGGGTGATAGCATGATTGTCCAAGTGGAAGTGAAAGTGAAACTGACACACTTTACTGTTTCTCTATCTCTCCGGGCAACACACACACACACACACACACACACACACACACACACACACAGGAGCAGCGAGCGACAGAATCTCTGAAGCAAAAATGTTAATAAATCGGTTACATATTGGCCCATGTTGATTTATTGGTGATAAGCTATAATTGGCCCGATTAATTGGTCGGGCTCTAGTTTATATTCTGTATTTTCTGCAGATCATAAAAATGACACTACACACTTTATTGTTTTTTGAGTTGTAAACTTAATCATATGACTTAATTGTGAGGCCTAAATCATATTGATCATAATAATCTGTTTAATCCAGTGGTTCCCAACCTATTTTGGCACGTGACCCCATTTTAACATCAAACATTTCTGGGGACCCCAGACATTCAAAAAAGAGACATTTTTTGCTAAAATTAATTTGTTTTTGATCGTGTAATAGTTTGCTATACTGTGTTGCAAATAAACGTTAATTTTAGACGACATTTAGGCTATATAATGTATATTGTTATGGATGGAGGCAGAAAAGCCAGGTGTAGATTACTGCACAAAGGGAGAATTTTGTTTTCCTTGGTCAGGATATGTACAGTCAGTCCAGCTTGGATTTACAAGGCTGACAATACTGAACAAACAAGAACTCAAACTATGAATTATGAAAGAGCTGCAGCATCTGAAACCGACCGCAATGAACATTTGACAGATAAACAGTACTGCAGTTGTGACTGTCTCTCTCAACTCACCATATATTTTTTATTAGTAAGTTTTTATTTTCTATCAATTACTAGAAATTTCAGGTGACCCCATTTGAATTCCAGGTGACCCCACGTGGGGTCCCAACCTCGAGGTTGAAAAACATTGGTTTAATGTATTATCTTTGTAAAATTACTGTTTATTTTTGTTTTAAATCAAAGTAATACAATTATGTAAATGGTGATGACATATAATTGATATGAATGCTGAACTGTGATGACTATAAACCAGTTTTTCTAGCTGCTGGAGTTGGTGTTGCAGCTGTGACTGGAGTCGGGGCCTGTTTTACTCCGGTGTCGGTTTCTCGACTTCATGCCACCCTCCGCATCCGCCTGCAGCTCCTCCTTATGATTGACAGCTGACACTTTCCAAATTTTGGGTGCCGGCAGCCTTGTCCGTCTGCAGAAGCGTGAGCAGCAGCTGCAGTGAACGGGCTGCGTGGCGTGTCCTGACGTGTCCTCGGCGGCTACAGGTCACGCTGAAGGCGGACCGGGTCGTTGTGTTCCTGCTAAATGTGTGTGTGTTTCAGATCTGAGACCGGCCAAGCCCAAACGACGCTGGTGTTTTTATGTGATTGTCCTCTACCTCGTCCTGCAGACTCCCCTCAACGCTTTCCTCATTTATAAAGGTACAAACAAGTGGAAGGAAGACGTTTGACTTCTGTCAGTGTTTCTGTCAAAACCAACTAAACTGAGACTGAATCATGACCCCGAAGACTGACACCAGAATAGATGCATGACAGCAGCAAAACAGTGACTGGGTTTTTCACATCGGCCAGACTCATGAGGTTTAAAAATAGAATAGAATAGAAATGAAGAGAAGAGAACGGGATAGAGTAGAAAAGAATAGAATAGAATACAATACAGTACAATACAATAGTATAGAATAGATTAGAATAGAAAAGAATACAAAGAAATAGAATAGACTAGAATAGAATAGAATTGAATTGACAAGAAACAAATAGAAACGAATAGAAACGAATAGAAACGAATAGAAACGAAACAAATAGAAACGAATAGAATAGAATAGGAAAGAGTAGAATAGAACAGTATAGAGTAGAACAGCATAGACTAGAAAAGGTGGATATCAGTCGTTCTCTTTTTTATCTTAATATTTTTTTTCAATATTTTTATGTCAAAATCAACATTTTCCCCATAGATCCTGAAATTGTATTTACGTTAACAGGCTCATCTTATAGTTACAGGAAAAAGTATCAGTTCTTCTGTCATGATGGTTTTAACTGACGATCCATCTTCTGGTTTCAGTTTTCACCTTGGACTCGTCTTCGTCTGGTCCCCGATTGGAGAAACAAACGTCCAATCATATTTCCCCGGTGGAAGATCCGAACGGTGGAGACCTCCAGACTCTGGTCCACAACAATACCCAGGAGACCAAGACCCTAAGGGGACACTTACAGACCCTGCAGAACCAGGTCCTGGTGCTGTTTACATGTTCACATGGAGATCCCTGTAGATACAGCACATTTACACACACAAACACCACTGATGCTGTTGAAATATGACAGAAATCATCGTTTTCTCATCACTTACAGATAGATAGATAGATAGATAGATAGATAGATAGATAGATAGATAGATAGATAGATAGAACAAATGTCAGATTCATAGATGGATAATTAATAAAATGAATAAACATGAGCAAAACAAATGGACAAAAATGGACAAACATAAGCATCAAAATGTGTAAAGACAAAAAATAAGCAGCAAAATTAGTGAAAAATTAACTAAATAAGACAAAATTATTAAAACTTGAACACAATTGTTTGTCATTGGCCATGAATCCATCGTTGCTCTCCGCCATGTTGAAAAGGTCAAAGGTTATTTTCATCTCGTGGATCCAAATTTTTTCCAGTTCTCCAGTGGAAAAATCTATATTATGGGGCGTTCATGTCCAATTTTCGAGTTTGTAACTAGAATTTACCATAATTCCCATAGCATGTGAAGGCAGGATAAGCATTATGTGTTGCCATGACAACAGGTCCAGAGCCTTTGTGGAGCGGATGGTGAACTGGAGAAGCTGAAGATGGACGTGGGCGCGTTGAACGGAAGCACTCGCAGTCTGGAGGGAAGAATGACGGCCATCAGCGTGAGGACAGGTACGACAGGTGCTCAGATCTGGACGTAAAACATTTCTGAATGGAAACTTTTCCTGCTAATATGTCTCACACTGTGCGTGGTGTATTAAACACCATGTCCAGATAAACTTATGACCCACTAGTGTCACATAAACTGGGGTGGATGCTGCTGCCTCCAGCTTTGGCTGCTGCTGCTGGATGATAAAGAACTCTCACAATCCATAACCCTTCAGTTTCTGTGTCTACATGCAGGACCTCCAGGACCCAGAGGAGGCCAAGGACCGCCAGGAGCCAGTGGACCTAAAGGTGAGAAACTGTCACAGAGTAACAACTTGGACATTTAGATTAAGAGCTCCTCTTCTCCTAGACGTCAATATTAAATCTGAATTCAGGATGGACAGATGGGCGGACTTTACAAATTGGGAAATTTCAGAACAAAATCATCATTTGTTCATCCACTATTCACTTTTTCAACATTTTCTTCATTTCATTCACCCACAAACAGCAAACACAACCCATGCCCAGTCAGATTCCACCTGCTCTGAAGAGACTAATCCACTGGAAACTAAGCTGTTTTAATATTAACTTGACTAGCAGGATTCATTTATGTACTTGTCTTTTGTCTGATTTGGTTAATTCTGGGGTGACACGGTGGTGCAGTGGTTTGCACTGTTGCACAGCAAGAAGGTTCTGGGTTCGATTCCAACACCTTTGACCTTTCTGTTTTGTGTTTGCATGTTTTCCCTGTGTTTACGTGCATTCTCTCCTGGTACTGCAGCTTCCTCCCACCATCCACAGACATGCACTAGTAGGCTAATTGTTTAATCTAAATCGCCCATAGGTGTGAATGTGAGAGTCATTGATTGTTCGTCTTTATATGTCAGCCCTGTGATGAACTGGCAACATGACCAGGGTGAATCCCGCCCTCGCCCATAGGTAGCTGGGATAGGCTCCGCCCCCGCGACCCTCTGGAGGATAAAGCGGTTCAGAAGATGATGAATGGATGTTGAACTGGTTTTAGTTCAGGTTCCACATTCAGACCAATATGAAGTAAAGCAACAGCATAATAAGCTATAAATAATGACAACTACAAAATTTCCTCTTGGTTTAAGGTGAAAAAAAACAAAACATTAAATTCTGAAAATATTTACATTAAGAAATTATCCTTCAATAAAATATCAATAACCTGAAATGTCGAATGAAAATTAAGTGTCATTTTTCCAATATTCTGCCTGTTACTAAATGTTGTGTGTATTAAATCCACTGAGATCTGTAAGTTGTGTTAATAATAAGCTGAGACATAATATTGTAGAAATTGTTCTTTTTTTAGTTCCAAACTCCAAAATGTTAACAATATTCTGCCTGTTACCAAATGTTTGTGTGACATTGTATGTAATTCACATGTATAAACGATAAGTTGAAGCATAAAATTGCACTTAATTGTCTTTAGACATTTCACGTTGTTCCTATTTTATTAAGGATAGTTTATTAATTTAAATATTTTCTATTATATTTATATTTTTGTTTATTTTATAGACATTATTTAGAGGTTATTAAGCTGTTATTTTACTTTAGATAATATTGGTCTGAATGTGGAACCTGAACTAAAACCAGTTCAACATCCTTGACAATTAATATCTTAAGTATAATATTTTGCACTATCCAAATTTATCCCACGGGCTGAACTGGAATCTTTGGTGGGCTGGTTTTTGTCCACAGGTCATGTATTTCGCCCCCCTGGTTTAATGCATTTGGGCTGAATTACCCACTATTTTTGATTCTGTGTCATTCCATGTCACTACGTTGTGACTGACTTTAACCTAAGATGTTTTTTCAGGTTATGTACGTCTTTTTGTGAAAGATTACTTTGTAAATGTAAACATTTTCATAATTTAATTTAATTTAAGCAGAAAACTTGGAAGTTGCCATTATTTCTAGGTTATTATACTATTATTACACTGAACTCATCCACTTGAGGTCAGATTGGGCTGAATGTGGAACCTGAAATAAAATGAGTTTGACGTCCCTGCATTAAACTAATGTAAAACAAAGGACACAAAGCCTTTATTTGTTCATGTGTGCGTCTTGAGTCAGAAACAGCGGCAGGTTTGTGTGATGGTGGGTGTAAAGGTGGTTTTGTGGCTGTGTTTGCAGCGGTGCATTAGCTTTCAGCTGCAGGTCTGCTGATGATCCGGCTACTGATGACCTGTCATCTCCTGTCAGACGGCAGATGAAAAGCAGCTGATGGATGGAACGCACACATTACTTCACATTCACACCACTTAGTCAATGCACTGACATTTCCTGTGTGAAATCTCTATCAGAGGCCGCTGCCTTGTTTCCCGATAGGTCAACCTCACGTAAAGGTGATGATGGCCTCTGGCACGCTCGTATGCATGAGGATGGAAACGTTGGGAACAGTAGTGGACATAATGAACCGTTTACATACACACTGATCTGCTCATCACTGCAACAGGGTGGAAATATTTACCATTTCTGTCATTATTATTATTAGGATTATTTGACTGAATTGGTCCCAATCCCAACTAAAGAATTCATGTAAAAAGCATTTAAGCATGTATTCCTTTACTTGTCTTTTTGCTTCTTTTACATTATTTTAATTTTAGATCATATTTTAAATGTTTCGACCTTGCTTTGTCACTTATAGTTCTTTTCTTCTCTCCTGAGTTCTCTAAACCTACATACATTCCTCCTAAATCATTATTTTTTTAATCCTTTAAATATTAAGTAGAGAGATGTGTCTAACTCATCTAGTGTACTTATGATATCTGGTACATTTCTGAGTGTTTCATTTAGGTTTTCATTTTTTAAAATTAATATTGAACTGAATATTGGTGCATTTCCTCCCTGTGACTTAAACATCCATAGCAGATATTGCTTTACACATATTATTGGATTTCAATGCTTCATCTCTTTTTTATCCATAATTTCTTGTCAAAATCAACATTTTTCCCACAGATCTTGAATTTGTAATTACAGAAACAGACTCATCTTACAATTACATTTACATTTTTTTTTTTAATTTCTGTATCAGTTCTACCACCAGTTCTTCTGCCATGACTTGTTTTAATCGACATTTCTCCATCTTCTGGCTTCATTAAATATCTCATCTTTGTATTTTTTGCCATAAAATCCACATTAAGTTACATTTACAAATCATCACTCTAAATTTTTAGCTGTGTTTTTTGACTTTTCTGATTTGGGAGGTGAAAAAAGTTACCAAAATGGATGAAAAGTTGCAGATGAATCTTTTGGGCCATTTATTTTATTTCTGTTCTTTCTCTTCATCTAGTCTCACCTCCATCCAAAGACACACCTGGAAATGAGACGTTCCTTTTATACCCTCAGTGCAGAAAGTCGACCATGTCATGTTTAATTTAACCGTGTCTATAAATGCTCTGTTTTATTTTGGTGAGTGTCATCCGTTTGTTTCCAGGTGACAGTGGTGACGCTGGTCAACCGGGACAGAAGGGTGATCCGGGACAACGTGGAGAGCCTGGAGCTGACGGTGGGTTTCATTTACTAACTCATGTTTACTGCAAATATTTGTACAATAACAGAAAATGTATGTATGTATATGTGTATATATGTATGTATGTATGAATGTAAAACCTCTTGACATAACTAAGTCATGGTGCATATTATGCGCTTTAGGTGAATAGAAGGACCTCTCTGATAGCGGAGGGTTAAACTTATAGTAAATTGTTGTTAAAGATGTACATTATTTTACATTACATGTTCAATGTTTCAAGTAGTGTTTTCTAACTGTCCTCAAACTAAATCTGTCTCATTGTTTCAGGACCCGCTGGACCCCCAGGACCAATGGGTGAGCTTTGCACAACTACTGTTCATAAAGATTCCATCTGAGCAAAGACATTTTATTCTTATATGACGGGAATCAATGACACAGGATTTTTGATCGACTCTAATTCCACTGGTTAAAATCACCCAAACACACTTAACCAGTAAAAATCTGGGCTGGTTTTACTGTGACTGTTACTGGTTTCATATCATGTTGTTGCGTCAGTAAAACTGGGACATTAAACCATTAAAGTCAGATTGAGATTTTGAAAGAGTTTCAGTTCCTGTTCCTACTCAGCGACTGCTGACACTGTTATTTATGAGGTTATTTAAGTCACACACATCTGCTCAGTGTGCACTTATTAAATGCCAGCCTTATTAAAATAATCACTCTGACGTGTGTGTGTGTGTGTGTGTGTGTTTGTTTTGTTGGTGCAGGTCCGACGGGTCCAGCTGGAGATCAGGGACCGGGGGCGAAGGGGGAGAAGGGGGATACTGGACCCTCAGGTGAGACCGTTAGAACCACATCAGAGGGTCTACAAGGTTACACAAGGACCGGAGACAGGATGCCATTAAAACACTTACATTTAATTTGCAAAATAATTAAACACATCACTCTATGCACAGTTTACTACAGGCTTCTACAACCAGAGGCTCATGTCCTGCAACAGAGAAAGAACCGTTAAAGTCATGCAACTTGAACATTATTTGTGTCTACTACAGATAAAGAAGGCCTAGAAAAAGAACTAATAATTATCAAAAACAAAAAGAAATGAGCACAAACACACAAAATAAATGTTGTAAACATAAATCAAGCAACAACATAAATCAAAAGACATAAAGAGGATGAAGTTAGTCAATCCAGAAATAATGTTCAATCAAGAAAAAAGGAAAAGACACTACTCATAATATGAAAAACAATAGCCTTCAGATGTTCTTAATCTGCACTGACAATTAGCCAAAAGCTGAGAGGAGCTAACAGCCTTGTGACAAAAGCAAACGAAGACCAAAAAAAGAAATAACCCCGAGTAGAAACTGTTACATGAGACAAACTTCTGCTGGCTTCTACAAACATGACAGTAAACATGATGGAGTAGGAGGCAGTAAAAGACAGGATGGAGTTTAGATGAGACAGGAGTCCAGAGACCAGCCGACAGACGTGTCCCTGAGGAGACGAGGACGAACACCGCAGAGCAACAAAACTAAAACCACCAACGGTCACATCCACTTTATTTAAGGTTATTCCAACTGGACATAAGACTTGGTTTAATAGAAAACCAACCCCTGGATCACAGACCAGAACACTACATCTGGAAACACCAGTCAGTATTTACAAAGGCAAGTGTGATGCCTCCATGAGACAGAAGGCCATGGGTTAGGGTTACACCACAGTGTGACACAGATGGAAAAGTAGGAAAGAGCTAACCTCTGAGGAACAAACCAAACCATCACAATCAGGATATGTTATGAATCCCAGAGGAAGATTAGACATTTTTCCAAAGCAACAAAAACTGAAATATGTACAAATAGTCCACATCCTTCCATTGGATAATTACTGCAGTGATTAATATGTTTCAGTTCTTTAACCCTTTAACACACAGGTGTCAAACATGCGGCCCGGGTGCCAAATCCGGCCCACCAAAGGGTTCAGTCTGGCCCCTGGGATGAATTTGTGAAAAGCAAAAATTACATTAAAGATATTAACAATCAAGTGTGTTCAAATCATTTTAGGTCATTTCAATCTAAAAATGATGAGACCAGTGAAATACTATCATAATAACCTATAAATTATGAAAACTGCGAATTTGTCTCTTTGTTTTAGTGTAAAAAAAAAGTAAAATTACACAAAAATGTTTACATTTACAGACTAGCTTTTAACAAAAATGTGAATATCTGAAATGTCTTAAGAGAAATCTGTGGAATTTTAATAATATTCTCCGTTATTTAATGTTTTGTGTATTTGTAGATCCACTGTGATCTCTAAGTTGTGATTCACATGTTTAAATGATAAATTAAGGTGTAATATTGTTAACATTGCACTTAATTTACTAAAGAATTTTGAGGTTGTTCATATTTGTTCATGTTGTGTTCAAGTACAATTCGTAGATGTAAACGTTTTCATTACGGAATTTACTTTTTTCCCTCAAAAGTTCATATCTTATTATTTATATTATTTTACTGGTCCAGCCCACTTCAGATCATTTTAGGCTGAATGTGGCCCCTGAACTAAAATCAGTTTGACACCCCTGCTTTAACAGATGCGTGAGCGTCTTATTTCTTACACAACCACCAGTTTGTACAGAGAATAAACAATAGGACTGTGTTTCAATGGAAAAAGGTCATGTGGTCTGATGAGTCCACACTGTTCCAGAGTGATGGATACATCTAGACTAAACTAAACTGGATTAGAGGAGACTAAACTAAACTAGACTAGAATAAACTAAAGCAGACTAAACTAAACTGGACTAGACTAGACTAAATCAGACGAGACTAAACTAAACTAGACAAGACTAAACTAAACTAGACCAGATTACAATAATTAGACTGAACTAAACTGGACTAGACTAGACTAAACTGGACGAGACTAAACTAGTCTAAACTAAATTAGACTAAACTAAACTGGACTAAACTAGACAAAACTAAAATTGACTAACCTAATAAAAATATAGTAAAACCACGTTGTTTAAACCAGTGAAAAAGACAATAAAACTAAATTGAAAGATGGTTGAAACAGATTAAAATTTTGTAAAACAAGTCTAAAGGATGGTTAAAATCAGTGTGAGAAGTTTCAGTGGATGAGGGGATTACCCATCATGCCTACTACCTGCAATGGCAGCCTGTGAGGGCAGTGATAACCCATCATGCCTAGTGCTTACAGTGTTGTGATGTGGACTTGCTCATACCCGTTTACATTGTTGAATTAATATAGTTTTAGATGTTGTTTGGATGGACTGAACCCTTTTACTCACAGACTGAATGAACATGTTGTCGTGTGTGGTTTGTCTTCAGGTCCTAAAGGAGACCGAGGTGACACCGGAACCCCGGGTGTGGAAGGTACTGAGCACGCTCAGTCTGTTCATTAGTCTGTTTTCATGACACTGAGCGGATCCTCTTTGTTTTTATATTAGGACCTCAGGGGATTCACGGTGTTCCTGGTGTGAGTGGACAAAAAGGAGAAAAGGGCGATGCCGGAGAGGCCGGTGTACCTGGACCTGCAGGTACCATCTGGACCCAGATCCAGATCCAATAAATTTGAGGAGGACACAAAGGTTAAAAGTAGAATCAAAGTCATGACGACTAAAAATGGAGAAACTAGAAAAGCACTTCGAGAGCGCAGACCTCCACCAAAGCAGATCAATGTTGCCCCCCCCCCCAATCACCACCAAAATGTAACCATTTGTTCCTTGTGCTAGTGTCAACATTTCCTGAAAATTTCATCAAAATCCGTCCATAACTTTTTGACTTATCTTGCTCACAGGCAAACAAACAAACTAGAAAAGCACTCAGAGTGCAGACCTCCACCAAGGCAGATCAGTCCACCCCCCCGACCCCCGATCACCACCAAATTTAATAATTTGTTCCTTGTGCCAGTATCAACATTTCCTGAAAATTTCATCAAAATCCTTCCTTAACTTTTTGAGTTATCTTGCTAACACACAGACAAACAAACACCATCCTTGGCGGAGGTGAAAAAGCCAAAATTGAACCAAACTGAGATGAAATCAGAAGAACAATTAAAGGCATGTTTTTTCTCCTTTGTGAGTAGTTTGAATCTTTATAAACTCATAAAACCTGCCTGGTTCCATTAGTAACTTAGTAAATGAATGTTTCTGAATATACATGACCTTTGACCTCTGTTTTGTGGTCCGTTCCTCAGGTGCAGCAGGACCTCCTGGTGCTCAGGGTGAGTGTATAAACATACACTTATCTGTTCTCACATCAATATAGTTTTTAATATAACAGTTACAGGTGAGAAGATTTATGGTCTGTTTATTTATCTACAGTCAGCAGAGATTATACGACACAAATATCAGCTTCTCCTGATATGATGACATTATTATTAATCCCATCATTGTAAACAGTGTCCCTTTAGTCTTTTTACTCGTCTTTGAGTCCATGATGCATTTACTGACCATGTTTTCCTGCTGTAGGTCTTCCAGGACCACCAGGCCCCAAAGGAGATGCAGGTCAACGTGACTGTGAGTGTATAGAGTGTCTGTTATTTGCCAACATCAGGCTTTTCACTTATATAATCATTTTATAATGAATTAGATTTCTATAGCATTAGTGATCCATTATTCATTCACTCTCACATTCACACACTAGTGGTGGTAAACTACGTTTGTAGCAGCAGCTGCCCATTCACACACCAGTGTGAGTGACACTTGAGGCAAGGTGGGTAAAGTGTCTTGCCCAAGGACACAATGGCACACTTGACTAGAGGGATTCGAACTGGCAACCCTTCAGTTATTGGACGACCCGCTCTACCTCCTGAACTACAGAGGTTTTCTCAGCACTTTAGCTCATGTTTGTCCATCTGGATCCGATCAGTGGTGATGTCCAGATCAAACATGTCATTCACTCAGAACGTGGCTCATACCTCACCATGTGTTTGTTCCAATCTGGTTCTTGCTAATGTTTTAGTGTTAATCAAGGGAAAACAGTGGCCCCAAAGTGAAACCAACATCTTAACCCTATAAAATCATTTGTATCATTTTTGCTACACCAGGTTCTGAGACCTCTATCTTATCAACAATATCAATACTTTACCTAAAACCCTGTTGTATTTGACCTGATATGTGTTTTCTGCCCCCTGGTGGATTATCATCCCACTGCAGGCATTTTTTTGTTTTTTTCAATATGGCCGCTATCTTTAAATTATCCATATACTTTTTGCAGGAAAATCTTTGGTAATTTTCAAAAAGTTACATTAAGAAGAACATTTATTTTGTAATTAATTATTTTTTTAAAATAAGTATTTCATGTACTAAAACAATGCATAGTTACTTGATAATTGATTCTTTATAGTACAGTTAAATTGTGTTAAAATGTGTGTATCAAGTTTGATACTGCAGGGTATATAAGGTGCTTTATAAAATGCCTAATGTATCAAATGGGATCCAAAAATATATCATAAACATGATATGGCAAAGTGTTTGGCTTGGATTTTGCTAAAAGGTCTAAAAAAAACCTCTCAAATCTCAAAAATTTGAATTTTGTGGGTTGTTTGTGATGGGAAAGGTTTTACAGGGTTAAAGTGTAATACTGCTGACAGCCACTAGATGGTGCTCCAAAAAGCTCTGTCTCCCATGGACTCCTACAGTGGTACCTTGATTTACGAGTGCACCAACTACCAACTTACCAGTTTTCTGAGTTATGAGTCGTCCCTCTGTCGAGTTTTTTTTTTTTTTTTTGTGTGCTTTGAGTTTGGAGCCAAAATCTCAGTTTTTAGTGAGCTTCAGATACGCTACCACTGGTTGGCACTGTGAATGCCACAACATCCGCCCAGCATCCAGCGTCTCGTGGTTACCTCGCCATGGAAGCATCTTTGCTGTGTTGTGCTTATTTTTCATGCTTTTTGTGTAGTTATTTTGCCAAATTTCTTTCTTCTTACCATGGGGACGCTGCCACACCTTGACATGACATAAGCCAAACTATCAGTGTTTTTATTTTATTTTAGGTGTATACGTAGCTTACATAGAATGTTTTGATAAATTATAGATAAATTATACCAATGAAAGCTCTGCGTGTTGTCCATGTCGTGGCCACTAAAAAGGCTGGTAGGCTACCTACAGCTAGTTTGTACCCTGGTGGTGGATCATCTATGTCAATATGCGTTGGAGATAACTTCGATATAAATTACTTGTAGGTTCAAAGGACGTTACTCATAGGTTGGAATAAGTTTTGAATATGCTAGACATTATCTATACATGTTTGAACTTGTGAGTAACATACGGTGGCATATGTTGCCATACGAGGGCTGTTCAATAAGTTCATGGCCTCACCCAGAAATACTGGTTGTTATAATACAGGATGTTACATTCTTTTGTGATGGGATAGTGATGCTTGAACATCGATGGACCAAGTGCATTGCTGTAAATGGAGATTATGTTGAAAAATAAAATATAAATTATCAGTCTGTGTTGTTCTGTTCTGGGTGAGGCCATGAACTTATTGAACGGCCCTCGTATTACAACCTATACCATCATGCTTCAGTGTGCTCTTAACTTATAAAAAACTCACCCACAACTTATTCGACGTTTGCCAACATATTCACCAAATTTGTCATACGTCTGCATACGCTGGCTAAATTGTCAAGGTGTGAAATTGGGGGGATTTTTGGTGGGGCTGGAAGGGATTATGACATTTCAGTTAATTTCAGTGCAGAAAATTGATTTGATATATGAGTAAATTGAGTTACGAGCTCAGCCATGGAACGAATTAAACTCATAAGTCAAGGTTCCACTGTTCTGACCTTCTGTCTAAAAGTACAAACTGTGTTATTGTGTTCAGAACTGGAGTCTGTTTGTGTGACAGTCGTTTTTAACCTGTTTAATCTGACCCTCTGTGTCTGGGTCCGTCTCTGTCCTGACAGTGAACGTCCGTATCGTCCCATCGGGGAGTCGTGGTCGAGTCGAGGTCCGATACAACGGCGAGTGGGGCACAGTGTGTGACGACAGCTTCGACACCCTGGATGGGAAGGTGATCTGTAGGATGCTGGGCTACTCATCGGCCCTGAGGACCTTCACCGCCAGCCCTGGTGAGATGACCGCACACACAGTTTACTGTTGACTTCGTTAAAGTCACTTGGATTTAGACCTCGTCAAGTAGATCATACACAGATGCAGTGTCTGTATTTGAATCAGATGATGGATGTTTTTGTCAGTGAAATGAGGGGCTTTGTCTACAACTAGACAGAAAGTGAACACAGGCTATCACACAGGATAAAAATGACTAGAAAGAACTAAAAACAATAAGAAGAACATGGACACAGAATGATCTAGACAAACTCAAATGTTTGAACACATGGAAAATAGTTGAAAGTTTATTTCTACACTCATAAAAGTTTCACTATAAACATTTGTACTTGTTTTTCATAATAAACATGATCAAAATTCCAGTCAGTTTCTTTTTTTGCTATAACACACTGTTTTAAGCATTTATTACATATATTAATGATAATTAATGGTCAGATATTTAAAAAAAAAAGTGCAACAAGAATTGGCAAAAAATACATTTTCTGATACTTTTATTGCAAAACAACATAAATAAATCTAGGCCTGTTATAATGGTAGTCCTTATAGGGATAAAATCAGTTGGAATCTGCATTGTTTTGAATGAGATTTAGTTGAGTGTCATCTGCATAATGTGTGAACCTACATGACACAAGGATCGCACAGACAAATGGATTCATCAACAAACCACTGACGTATTAACAATGACATTTGTAGTTAAAACAGATCTGATAATATGAGACCTTCTTAACTGTTAATGAGTGTTTCCGTCCTCCTTCAGGTACAGGGAAGATCTGGTTGGATGAGCTGCGATGCACAGGGCAGGAGAACGACATCTTCAACTGTCCACACATGGGCATCGGCATCAACAACTGTCAACACAACGAGGACGCCGGAGTGCAATGCGTCTGAACTCAGCAGGAGTAAATGCAGTTTCAGAGTTTTATTAGATATGAAGACGACTGACAGGCATCGAAATGAAGACACCCTGACAAACAGAGATGCTAATGACGTTCACAGCTGGAAACCCATATTCCACACACAGATAGAAAACACAAAACCCATTAGCAGCAAAACACTGTAAAGAAATATAAGAATAAATGTTCCTGGAGAACTCGCCTCCTGCTCTCAACTCTGTCATTAAACTTAGTCTGAAAACTGAAATAGGTCCCGTTTCCTGTAATGTAAAAACATCAATTCCACTACTTCTGTTTTCACAGTAAAAGACCTGGAAATAAACATGCTTAGAACATTTCACTTTGAGGTCATGGAGTAAAATATCTTACAGCTTTATTCACATCACATTTACTGATATATACATGTTACATCATGTCATTGGTCTGGGGAAAAAGTAGAAATTAGATTAGTTTAGACTAGGTCAGATTAGATAATATCAGATTAGATAAAATTGGATAAAATTAGATTAGATTAAAGTAGATCAGATTAGATTAGATTAGTTTAATTAGTTTAGATTAGATTAAACTTTAGTGATCCCTCAATGGGGAAATTCACTGGTCAAGGCAGCAACAGAATAAAGTGCAAGAAAAAAATATGCAGCATAAAAATAAAGACAAACAATATAAAATAATAATAGTAATAAAACTATTGGCTATATATATATTTACTTAAGAGTAGAACTAATATGTCAGATGGTACAGATGAGACACAAAGTTAATGTGAACAAAGGGGAAATAAGCCTCGTGACAAACACTAATGACAACAGACTGGAAACACAAAACATTTACATCACTGGAAATATTAAATATAGTTGAAGTGCATGTGTCAGATGAGCATAGTTGTTTTTAGATGTTAGAAGACTTCCTCGTAATTTTCACTGAAATAAAATGTGTAATATGGGGAAATGTATGAGCCTGGTTCCAGAAAAGTAAAATGTAAAAAAACAAAACAAAACACAGTTGTAATGCTTGGAAAATCATATGAACACATATAATAAAACACACCAGACATCCTCCCTGACAAAACCCTGCACTAGAAACCAGGACGAGGACTAAGCCACATGTTTAATGATGTTTAATTTTCATTCTCTGACTGGTGTCGTGTCCTGACATTCATCAGATTTCCTCCATATCGTCCAGTCTGTAGACATGGAACTGAACTGTCTCCATCTGTTCACCGCGTTTAGAACTAAAGTCTAGGAACAGCTCCTATCCTGTTCATTAAAAGAGACCGAACTTCTCCTCCTTCTCCTCCTTCTCCTCCTCTTCTTCCTCCTCCTCCTCTTCTTCCTCCTCTTGCTCCTCCTCCTCCTCTTCTTCCTCATTTTCATCCTTCTCCTCTTCTTCCTCCTTTTCTTCCTCCTCCTCCTGCTCCTCTTCATCCTCCTCCTCATCTTCCTCTTCGTCCTCTTCCTCTTCCTCCTCCTCCAGATAAATGTCATCAGTATGCAGAGGTCATCAGATGAGGAGGTCAGATCCAGATTCAGCTGACTCGTCATGTTTCTCTTTTTGCCTCCGGATGAATTCTGTTAAACACTAATGGACGTACATGACACAGAGCTGGAGCACTCTCCATCACCCATTTGTGCCTCATTTACTACAAAATTTCCTCAATTTACCCTTTTTGGTTGTGTCAGTGACTTTGATTATTCACATTTCCAGATGAATATGACCTAAATTTAACCCTTTCATGTCTAGTGTTAATCTATTCTACAGCTGTTCTGTTGTATATTCATGGGTTTGGTTGTTTTAGTTCCATATCAGCCAACGCAGTGGACTATTGTGCATCATCCCATACACTGACACCTATTAGCCAGTTGGCGGAAGTGCTTTTTTTTTTTTTTTTTAAACTTATAACCAAGATGGCCGACAGGAAGTCAGAAATGCTAAACATCCCAGGAATATCTTGTAAATCCTGCTGTATCAGGACAACCCTGAAGGTAGAAAAAATACAGAGACATCAAGTAACATCCAAGGATTAATATCACTGGTCAAAATATACAGATTTATTTTATATTGAAAGAAATTTACATATAATCTCATGTCAGTAAATTGTACACCATACATCGCAGGCTGTATTTACACTGTAATTCATACCATTACTGTAACTTTACTGTTCTGGATAAACCTGATCTGCACTAACATGTTTTACTGGAAATCAATGGGGAATTGGTGTTGGAGTGGAATTAACAGTATTTTAAACAAAAAGGTTTTTTTTTTTGCATATTATCTCCTTAAAGTGAGTAACAACTAGTATTATAATGTGTTAAAATGTAAGAAAACATCAGATATCAGCATTAAAAATGTTTTTATAGTTTTCATCATTTTCTGATGTTGGTTTGTTAAATACATATTTCTTTGCTTCTAAAGTTAAACTCATGGTGTCTGGATGAGTGGACGTTTATGGAACTACATGAAAAATAGGTTCATTAAAACAAAATCAATTGCATTGTTTTTTTCATGCCTAAAGAGGGATAAAAAATCTTGACAAAGGTTCAGATAATTCATGCATGAAAAGGTTAACTTTCAGCTCAGATTTGTTAAAGCAAGAACCAAAGTCATTGTGAGTAAAATAGGTTCATTAAAAAATATCATCCATGAAAGAGTCAGTTTAGTTCTGAGATAATGAACTCTATCCATTTCACAAATCCATCCTTTGTCCTGGATTGGAAGCTTTGTTGGGCTGGTTTTGGCCCACGGGCCGTATGTTTGTCACCCCTGTTGTAAATCATTCAGCTGTGATCCGGTGGTGGTTCTGTCGCGTTCAACTCCACATTCTGGTTTTATATTAAAAATGAGACTTGATTTAAGAGTCGGAGTTCTGCTGGAAGATCAGATCAAAGATGGATCAAATGAACTGGGGTTTAATCATGGCTGCTGTGGATGACTAATGAGGAAGTCACTGTTAGGATGCACAGCAAGACATTTAATTTTGGGACACCATGAGGAGGTGCCCCCCCCCCCAAGAGACATGCAGCCTGAGTCAGTCCCGTCATGTGCCACTTCCACATGCACAGGGACGGTGGCAGACGAGGCGTATTAAAACTACAAAGTGCTGATTATCATTCAGCAGCTTCAGCCCCCGCTCTAAACCACCCCCTACCCCCACCCCCCTCCCTCGAGGCCCTGCTCCAGGTGAAATCTGGAAATAAACATGAGGGGGGTCTCAGAGCGCTGTTCATTAGCCACACCAACCCCAGGTCAGCGGGCCTCCCCTCTACACCCCCACGACAACCACTGGAAGACAGGGTGATAGGGATAAATAAATGATGGTGGTGGAGGGGGGTGGAGGAGGAGGGGGGGCAGAGTGGGTAATGAGGGTGCCCTCCTGTCCTCCTCACCTGGGTGAACCTCTTCAGTACCACTGCAGACTCTGAGCAGCCACTTATTCATAAGCCATTACCGAGCATTAGTGGATCCTCTGAGTCACCAGAGTCCACCCCCCACCCCCCCACCCCCCCACCTCACCTCCACTCACTCCTCCATTGAGCTGATGTGTTTGTCTTCTCTGAGTATTTAAAGGTACCCACATTGTGTTTAATACAGCAAATATGTTTGATCTGATGATGTTCACAGCAAATTCAGTCAGTTCATCCTCTTCATGATCAGAGAGATTTTAACCTGTTCGCAAATCAGACCCAAAATCAATAATCTATGAACAAGACCCTGATGGAAGGTAGTCTGTCTGGGGTCAGGAAAGACAGGAAACAAAGACATAGAAGCCATTTACATCCACACTAATACTAATAAATACATTTATGGAGTTATCAGATTATTATTGATCATAAATCTATGTTTTCTTAAACTGAGAATGGGATCCCTTAGGGCACCGTCTTAGGCCCCATCATTTATATGTTTAGGGTTAGGGTTTAGTGTACGGCATTCATGTATTTTCAGATGTAGGTCTACAGATGTACACTGATGACACTGACCCTGTTTACATCCACACTAATACTCTGATCAGTATCTGATTATTATTGATCATGTAAACAGTCTAATCTGATCTGCTTTATCAGATAACAGCAGTAATCTGATTATAATAAACCAGATTTACACACCTGGATTTGTACCCAATACTCCCATGTCTTCATGCATGTATACAGGTTAATCTGATTTATTTAGTCCTGCTACATCTGAACATGTGGAAAAACTATTAAATCAGAGAAAACAGAAGTGACTTAGAAGACAATAACTCCTCATCATCTTCCTCTTCGTCCTCATCTCCAGCCCTCGGCATCTTGTCTGTTTTGTGTTTGAGCTGTTATCTCTGTGTTTTCTGCTGCTCTGGGAGTTTGTGCATAATTCTTCCTCTAAGTGTTTTGTCGAACCCCGGTTGTGTTTTTCGTTCTTCGGTTCGTCTGCTGAGGTTTTCCTGGGGCTGAAGTCGAGTGCAGACCGCCTCTGTGCTTTCATTCGCTGTCACGTCCCTCGGCAGCTTCCCAGAATTCATGGCTGCACATTCCCAGCTGTGAGACGAAGGGCATTTCTCTCACCTTCGTGAGGAGTCGGCTGTCAGACAGGTGAGGATGTTCCCATGGTAACAGCTGAGGCGTGCGTCGGTGACAAAGTGGCGTCCGTGGGAGTGAGGCCAGCTGGACGGTCCTGCTGCTGCTCAGCGTCGTCTTGGTGACAAATCATCGATCATCCTCCGGCTCACACCGAGGACCCCCGAAACGGAGGACAGGGTCAGGCCCGCATCCTGAGACGGGCTCAGCCAAGACCCGTCAAACACTGACAGAACCACCACGCCGTGCATTCAAAAGCACCGGCGGGACGGCACGGTGCTGCTACAGCCGCTCTGACGGTTTACAAACCACCATCAGGTTGGATTCTCCTCTAACAGGAGGTCAATGCGTTCTGTGGGTTCTAACAGGGGTGACGTTCCTGTGGTCACTGTGTTCTGTGGGTTCTAACAGGGGTGACGTTCCTGTGGTCACTGTGTTCTGTGGGTTCTAACAAGGGTGACGTTCCTGTGGTCATTGTTCTGTGGGTTCTAACAGGGGTGACGTTCCTGTGGTCACTGTGTTCTGTGGGTTCTAACAGGGGTGACGTTCCTGTGGTCACTGTTCTGTGGGTTCTAACAAGGGTGACGTTCCTGTGGTCACTGTTGTGTGGGTTCTAACAGGATTGACGTTCCTGTGGTCATTGTTCTGTGGGTTCTAACAGTGGTGACGTTCTTGTGGTCACTGTTCTGTGGGTTCTAACAGGGGTGACGTTCCTGTGGTCACTGTGTTCTGTGGGTTCTAACAGGGGTGACGTTCCTGTGGTCACTGTTCTGTGGGTTCTAACAAGGGTGACGTTCCTGTGGTCACTGTTGTGTGGGTTCTAACAGGATTGACGTTCCTGTGGTCATTGTTCTGTGGGTTCTAACAGGATTGACGTTCCTGTGGTCATTGTTCTGTGGGTTCTAACAGGGGTGACGTTCCTGTGGTCACTGTGTTCTGTGGGTTCTAACAGGGGTGACGTTCCTGTGGTCTCTGTTCTGTTGGTTCTAACAATGGTGACGTTCCTGTGGTCACTGTTCTGTGGGTTCTAACAGGATTGACGTTCCTGTGGTCATTGTTCTGTGGGTTCTAACAGGGGTGACGTTCCTGTGGTCTCTGTTCTGTGGGTTCTAACAAGGGTGACGTTCCTGTGGTCACTGTTCTGTGGGTTCTAACAGGGGTGACGTTCTTGTGGTCACTGTGTTCTGTGGGTTTTAACAGGGGTGATGTTCCTGTGGTCACTGTTCTGTGGGTTCTAACAGGGGTGACATTCTTGTGGTCACTGTGTTCTGTGGGTTCTAACAGGGGTGATGTTCCTGTGGTCACTGTTCTGTGGGTTCTAACAGGGGTGATGTTCCTGTGGTCACTGTTCTGTGGGTTCTAACAGGGGTGACGTTCTTGTGGTCACTGTGTTCTGTGGGTTCTAACAGGGGTGATGTTCCTGTGGTCACTGTGTTCTGTGGGTTCTAACAGGGGTGACGTTCCTGTGGTCACTGTTCTGTTGGTTCTAACAATGGTGACGTTCCTGTGGTCACTGTTCTGTGGGTTCTAACAGGATTGACGTTCCTGTGGTCATTGTTCTGTGGGTTCTAACAGGGGTGATGTTCCTGTGGTCACTGTGTTCTGTGGGTTCTAACAGGGGTGACGTTCCTGTGGTCTCTGTTCTGTGGGTTCTAACAAGGGTGACGTTCCTGTGGTCACTGTTCTGTGGGTTCTAACAGGGGTGACGTTCTTGTGGTCACTGTGTTCTGTGGGTTTTAACAGGGGTGATGTTCCTGTGGTCACTGTTCTGTGGGTTCTAACAGGGGTGACGTTCTTGTGGTCACTGTGTTCTATGGGTTCTAACAGGGGTGATGTTCCTGTGGTCACTGTTCTGTGGGTTCTAACAGGGGTGATGTTCCTGTGGTCACTGTTCTGTGGGTTCTAACAGGGGTGATGTTCCTGTGGTCACTGTTCTGTGGGTTCTAACAGGGGTGACGTTCTTGTGGTCACTGTTCTGTGGGTTCTAACGGGGTGATGTTCCTGTGGTCACTGTTCTGTGGGTTCTAACAGGGGTGACGTTCTTGTGGTCACTGTTCTGTGGGTTCTAACAGGGGTGATGTTCCTGTGGTCACTGTTCTGTGGGTTCTAACAGTGGTGACATTCTTGTGGTCACTGTTCTGTGGGTTCTAACAGGGGTGACGTTCTTGTGGTCACTGTTCTGTGGGTTCTAACAGGGGTGATGTTCCTGTGGTCACTGTTCTGTGGGTTCTAACAGGGGTGACGTTCTTGTGGTCACTGTGTTCTGTGGGTTCTAACAGGGGTGACGTTCCTGTGGTCAGAGGTTCACACATGACCTCTGCCTGGTTCAACATCCTTGAAACAGCTGAAATGATGCTGCCTTCAGGTGCTGTCGGGAAGATGTTTATTTCCACTTGTGAATCTAAATTACCGTTCTGTTGTGTTCAAGTGCTTTTGTTGTTGTAGTGAAATGAAAAATGGCTGAAACACAATTTATGGAGACCTGATACTTGAGTAAAACAGTTTTGGATGTCTTCATTGATCTGCTACATCATTTTTTTTAAAAATAATTTATTATATAATTTATAAATGTCCAAAATCATCAGCAGCAGAGAGAACGTTAACAAAAAGAACATTAATGGCCATGAACCCCTTGTTGCTTTCTGCCTTGTTGGAAAAAGGTCAAAAGTTGTTTTCATCTCATGGATCAATTTTTTCCCAGATCTCCAGTGGAGAATATGACATGAGGGTGCGTTCATGTCCAATTTTCGAATTTGTAACCAGTATTTACCATAATTCCCATAACACGTGAAGGCACCATAAAAAAGGTTAATAAACTTTAGTCATAAGACAGTAACTGTTTCTGTCATGTTTCCATTTCTAATATGACAGCTGTCTGTGGTTTGACCTGTATCTCCACTGCAGCTCATCGTTTCTGAACTGAACTGTTTTCTCAGTGTTTAACTGTTTAGGCAGATCTGACATGAAGGTTCGCCCTGATGTTTTCATAGATTTTCCTCCGTCACACCTCCATGTCTCGTATCTGGACGTGATGATGAAGCGAGGACTCGACCAATCTGTGACCTGCATGATGATACGAACATGGACGTCAGGGGAGGTGAGGACACTGTCACTGGAGGAGGTTAGTTTGATGTGTGAGTACTGTTTAGTTTAACAACAGTAAATGATCATATTAGCACCATGACATGTAAGTACTGTTTAGTTTAAAGTAATCAGAGTAAACATAATTTTCTGTCATCGGTGACTGTCACATATTCACATCTGAATTAAACTCGCATAGAGGTTAAGACATAAATATTAATAAATAGATGCTGTGTATGAACTGAGACTGTTATAGTATTAAATTAAGTCAGATCAATAAGTCATAAGGTATAATAATTAAAATAATCCTGATATAGACAGTCCACTTTTTATTGATACTAGTTGTATCTACATCCAGTTGTTTCCGGATTGATTTTCAGCATCAGATGTTACTTTTTATTGATGAAATAATGTCATTAATTTAAATCTTCCTTATATTATGTGTCATTTGTAAAGTGGACATTTTTCATTCGTGTTTTATCTCGTGTACGCTAGTGTTTTACAGTAATGATTAATGAAGTAACTAGAAGCACTCGGAGAGCACAGACCTCTGCCAAGGCAGATCAGTGCCCCGGATTTGGATGAAAATTTCAGGAAATGTTGACACTAGCACAAAGAACAAATGATTAAATTTTGGTGGTGATGGGGGGTGGGGGGGTCACTGATTTGCCTTGGTGGAGGTCTGCGCTGTCTTTTCTAGAAAGCACAGAGCGTAGACCGCAGACCTCCACTAAGGCAGATCAGTGGCCCCCCACCCCCCATCACCACCAAAATTTAATCATTTGTTCCTTGTGCCAGTATCAACATTTCCTGAAATTTTCATCCAAATCCGTCCATAACTTTTTGAGTTATCTTGCACACAGACAGACAGATAAACAAACAGACAAACCAATGCCGACAAAAACATAACCTCTTTGGCGGAGGTAATAATAATACTTATTCTGTTTACTTTCACTTTTACTTCACTACATTTCCTAACTCAATTGCATACTTCTACTCCCATACATTTTTAAAGCACAGTATTGTTACGCATTACAAAAAGGACATTTGGTGTTTTCACCATTTCCTCAAGGAAATGTAACCTGTGTGCTTGCCTCATGCTGGATTTATGTCCATGTTAAATTCACTAAGAAACCACCTCTCAAACAAACTACTGTCAATCCATAATGGTACATCCTATCTCAAAAATTGTTGCAGGTGAGTCTTGTAAATGTATCGATGTATAATATGTGGAAAAAAGTCAGAACTGAATTAGCAGTGATTGTGGAAACGTGGAGTTTGTCAAACGTGTCAGTGACAGAAAGTGTGAAGGAGAGAAAAATCAGCACCCTTTACGCTTAGAGGCCTGTAGGTCAAGAAAGAACTGTTTTAAGATAAACATGTGAGTCTTTGAAAGAAAAGAGTTTTTCCAACAATTTTATGTATAATTTGTTGCTGAAATCCCAGAAATGTGAGAGTTATGAAAAGTTGTTTGTAGAGTTTACAAAAACACAAATCAGCCTGTGTGTGAGACCGTTTTAGCCAATCAGCTGTCAGCATTCTGTTCCACGTGTGTGTATGTGGTTTGGTTGATTGTGGTTTGTACGAAAACCATACATCAGGGGTATTCAAATCCGGTCCTCGAGGGCCGGTATCCTACATGTTTTAGATATTTCCCTCTTCCATCACACCTGGAACCCATTACATCGTTATCAGGCTTCTGCAGAGCTGGATGATGAGCTGATCATTAATTGAACCAGGTGTGACTGGAAGAGGGAAATATCTAAAACATGCAGGATACCGGCCCACGAGGACCAGATTTGAACACCCCTGCCATACATGATATTGTTACCTCGCATCACATATATATTCTTTGTACGGGGCTACACATTTATTGTATTATGGAATAATTTTAGGATCAATCGCGTGGGAATGCTGCTCATTTGAAAATGGCCCAGTTCATTTCTGGCAAATTCGGACATTTTTTTTTTTTGCAGTTTTAACAAAATCATGTATCGGATCGTTAACCCAAGTCATAGCACATCTTTCAAGACCCGGTTGCTATGATATGTTTGGGTCTATTTCCACATTTTTTTCTCAGCTTTGTGTAGTAAAAATAAGACAGAATAATAAGCCATAATAAATATGATGAACAATAGCACCTTGTGCCCTGCATTATATGGAAGCACACGGTAATGAATAAGAATGAACCAAATGAGGTTGTTGATGTTTGTTTTTATGTGCAAAATGCAGAGGATAATATTATAATAAATGTTGAAAAACCACTTAGAAAAGTTTAAATACAGAAATATTTGTATTTGGAAGTTTCCACATAAATAGTTGTAGGTCTTTAAGAGTTAATTATCCAGATAAAGACATTTTATCTTCATGAAAGGACTTTTCTATTTATTTTATTCCTATTTTTCTGTATCCAGGATGGTCCCAGAGTCCAGTAACAAACACATAAAAACGACATAAAGACGATAAAACAGGAATAAAAGACAAACAGTGAGAAAACGTTTTTGACGTTCCGTTACATAAGAGTCCATTAACACCATCAGATGAAACGACAGGAGACGCAGACAAGTGGACGAAGAGCATGAAGCCCTGAGGGAAAGAAAAGCATGTTTCACTGAAGCTGAGGTTGATCCAACTGATGAACACATGACCATCACACTCAGCTGTTTTTACCACAGTTTGAACATTATCCATGAAGAGCAGAGCTGTCAAAGTCATTATGGTTCAGGTCCCACATACGACCCAATGGGACCAGGAAAATAAAATAAAATTTAAAAAAAAATACAATAAGAAGCTAGAAATAATGTCAATGTGTTTACAGTGAAAGAAGTAAAATTACATGATGAAAATGTTTACATCTACAAACTATCCTTTAAATAATATGAATAACATGAACAACCTGAAATTTCTGAATTAAAATAAGTATAATTTTACCAATGTTCTGCCTCAGTTTATCATTTACATATGTATGTTATAACTTGCAGATCACAGGGATCTACAAATACACAAAACATGTAGTAATTTTGAGAAATTTGAGAAACATCAACTCAAGTATCTGAAAAAAATACCGAAACTAGAAAAGCACTCAGAGAGCGCAGACCTTTGCCAAGGCCGATCAGTCCCCCACCCCCCCCCCCCCCCCCCCCCCCCCCCCCCCATCACCACCAAAATTTAATCTTTTTTTTTTTTGCTTGTGCCAGTATCAACATTTTCTGAAAATTTCATGAAAATCCACCCATAACTTTTTGAGTTATCTTGCTAACAGACAAACAGACACTTATTTTTCTTAAGAAATTTCAGGTTGTTCATGTTGTTCAAATTTTTTAAAGGATAGTTTGTAGAATTAAACATTTCCATTGCGTAATTTTTCTTTTTTCATGCTAAAACATAAACATACATTTGTATTTGTCATTATTTATGTCATTCTGTTGTTATTTTACTGGTCTGATCTAATTTAGATCATATTGGTCTGAATGTGGAACCTAGACTAAACTGATTTTAACATCACTCATTACCCTCAGCCCTCACTGCGGGGTTTTGTCATCAGTTCACCGTCCGTCTGTCCGTCTACATGTGCAAAAACTTTGGCATGGACTGAAGGCCGAATGTTTTCAAGAGCGTCTTATTAATTTTTATTGTCGCTGTGTCTTTCATGACTTCTTCATCTCATTGAGTTTTTAACCAACATCCATCTGGTTTCTTTAACTTTCAGTCTTGACCCAAATGTTAGTGTTTTGTGTTTTATGGTGATTCTTACTGACATCGTCTGTTGGTGTTTTTCGCCGACTAGTGTGTTGTTTATCACCTCCATGTGCTCACTCGGCATCCTCTACCTCATTAAATCACCTCCACATCCGTCACCGTGACCTGCGACTGGTGCCGTTCGTCGGCTCTAATTCTGCTGCCTCATCACATGGCTTGGTGGTGCTCATTAGAAACAGTCATCTCATCTGCCATTCGCTGAGCGGCCGCTAACCTTTGAGACCGACTGTGGCACCGGCGCCTCTCATTTGTATCCATCGCATGTGGACGACGGAGTGAAAGGCCACGCAAACAGCGCTCAGTGGAGTACAGAGGTGGGCCGGGTTAGTTCAGTATGTACTGCACTACACCACTGGAGTTAGACTGGGTTTAAACTGGGTTAGTTCAGTATGTACTGCACTACACCACTGGAGTTAGACTGGGTTTAAACTGGGTTAGTTCAGTATGTACTGCACTACACCACTGGAGTTAGACTGGGTTTAAACCGGGTTAGTTCAGTATGTACTGCACTACACCACTGGAGTTAGACTGGGTTTAAACCGGGTTAGTTCAGTATGTACTGCACTACACCACTGGAGTTAGACCAGGTTTAGACTGGGTTTAGACCAGGTTAGTTCCGTAAGGTGCGTTGGTTGGTTTCAGGTGCATTGGTTGGTTTCATGTGTGTTAGTTGGTTTAAGATGGATTGCTTGGTTTCAGGTAGATTTGTTGGTTTCAAGTGGATTCCTTGGTTTCAGGTGCATTGCTTGGTTTCAGGTGTGTTGGTTGGCTCCAGGTGCGTTAGTTGGTTTCAGGTGGATTGCTTGGTTTCAGGTACGTTGATTGATTAAAGATGGATTGCTTGGTTTCAGGTGCATTGCTTGGTTTCAGGTGGATTGCTTGGTTTCAGGTGGATTGCTTGGTTTCAGGTGCGTTGCTTGGTTTCAGGTGTGTTGCTTGGTTTCAGGTGGATTGCTTGGTTTCAGGTGCGTTGCTTGGCTCCAGGTACGTTGCTTGGTTTCAGGTGCGTTGCTTGGTTTAAGGTGGATTGCTTGGTTTCAGGTGCATTGCTTGGTTTCAGGGGCGTTGCTTGGTTTCAGGTGCATTAATTGGTTTCAGGTGCGTTGCTTGGTTTCAGTTGCATTGTTTGGTTTCAGGTGCGTTGCTTGGTTTCAGGTGCATTGCTTGGTTTCATGTGCGTTGCTTGGTTTCAGGTCCGTTGCTTGGTTTCAGGTGCGTTGCTTGGTTTCAGGTGCATTGCTTGGTTTCCGGTGCGTTGCTTGGTTTCAGGTGCGTTGCTTGGTTTCAGGTGCGTTGCTTGGTTTCAGGTGCGTCTCTGCCGGTGACTCCTGCCTTCCCATCAGATCAGACTCCACCAGGGCTGAGACTCTGCTGCAGATTGTGTCCGTCTGTCTGAATGTTGAGTAGACTGTCTGCAGGGCGCCGTGTTGACATTAAGCCGGCCTGTGGACGCCGCTGACAGCCCCTTCCAGCCCCTTCCAGCAGCCGTTTAGCATAGTGATTAGCCGGCGTCACCGTGAGCCACCCACTCCTGCAGAATAATGGTGAACTCCTGATACGAGCGCCTCAGTGTCCACAGTCCACTCCACTCTCCCCCCGGGGCGGCCATACGGCGTGATAGATTCCCAGGTCTCTGCGGCTGCCTCATTACCGACCGCCGCCATGAATAGAGATGTGACACATCTGAGGAAGAGTGGCCGTGCATTATGGCTGATTCACCAGAGCCCGGCCTTAAATCACACCGAAGGAAGCGGCAAACGGAGACATAACTCAGCCGCAATGTCCCCCTCTGCCTACATATGTGGCATCGGGCGGGGGTCAGCGGGGAAGTGAAGAGGCAGAGGAGACGCCATCACATACGGAGCACAGAATGGAAATGTGTCTTTTATAAGCTGAGCTCCGTCTGCGCTCTGGACACTATAGACGGTAATGAGAAGCTTTAGACGGGTCGCATTAACCATGATTCACCTCCTAAACCGACAGGTGAAACACACTCACACAAATCAACAGGTAATTGTGTTAGAATGAGATGAACCACAGTCAGAGCAGGTTGATCCAATATCACATCTGGACATTATTTACCTCCGTCAGATCACACACATCCATTTATAACCGCCTCACACTGGAAATGAACCTTTGCATGAGGTGACGGAACGAACATGTACAGATGGTTGTACCGTACCTGTCAGAAATTACTGAAAACTGATGACATTGTGTGAAATATAAATAAAACCAGAATGTCATGATTTACACATGACATAAACCTGTATTTCATTCACAGTAGAACATAGAAAACTGAGCAACACATCTGGAACTGAGCTGAGGTTGAGAACTATTAATTTATGTGGCCACTAGAGGGAGTAGTGAGTCAGCCTGTTGGCGAAGGTCAAGTTGACGATGAGAACCGTAAAGAAACAACTGTCAGGGTCAAAGAAAAGAAGTGATAACATAACATGCTGCGTACTTTTAATTCCCCTTTTAATCCCCAAAAATAGTGTAAGATTCTGTTGAATGTTACTGCCCTATAATTTAGATTAGATTGTCTTTGTGTAAAACGTATTTCATACATATTTATATTTGAAGGCTGTTTCAAGCAAACATATCACGCCAACAAAGGGGTCATGTCTCCATTTGAGTCCATTTGACCCTGGAAAAATAGGTCAAGGCGATCTATTTTCAATATTCTTCTGCTCCATGCCCAGATGCATCCACAGTATAAATATGGAGCAGATATCTCATGCATTCTTCAGATTATGCGATTATATCATTGAATGGACAGACAGACAGACAACAAAATGAGTACAATAGCCCTTCAGCCAGACGTTGGCCGAGGGGTAAAAACTAGAGTCATTGTTTTCTCCACTGGACATGGCTGTAAATGTCAGGGGTGTGTTTCTTCCGAATAAATCTGGAAATCCGGCTTTTCCAACCTGAAAATGAGGCTCTCATGAGTCATGAACAGGAATTAATTTATTTTAACAAACAAACAAATGAAAACAATAAATTAATCTCTAAAAGGATCAGCAGCCTAAACCCTTTCCTGTCAGTATTAACCTGGTAACTGACTCCGAGTGTGAAAGTCGATGCAGATCAGTGGGTTTCTACTCATCTGAGTAAACCTTCGCTCCAGCTTTGAAACTCCTCTTCAAATCCATCCTGTGTGAACAGAGGTGCAGGTGAATGCTGATAACATCCGGCACAGCGGTCTTCAAAGACTGCCGTTTGACGGGCCATTCACCATGTGTTTCCTGTGTATTTGTCGCAGGTCGCTGTTATGAAACCGAGGTTTGCTTTTCCTGGAGGACGGGGACGGCGGATAAGGGACACCCAGACGGACTTGGACACAAAAGGTAATAAAACTTACATGAGCTGCCTGTGAATGCCAATAAATGTCAGCGACACAAAGGCCGGCGGCGGCAGTTTGTCCTCTGCACATGCACCACCAACGCCTCCCATGGAATTCAACTAATGATGCATTTCAACAGCTTTATTTTAAAGGTGGATTACAGAGACACTATTAGAGATGAACGATTTGACACTGACACTTCAAACTGACCTTTACCTGATCTGTGGTGTTTGATGTTTGTTTATGTTGTTTATTGTCTATCCCAGTGGGTAATGTTTGTTTTGTTGTCGTTGGTAATTTAGATTTTCTTACTGCTGCTGCTTATTATTATTATTATTATTATTATTATTGACCGGAAGCGCAGTACCACACTGCATGATGGGAAATGAAGTTAAAAACAGGAACAATGCATTTACTTACTTCAGTCCCAAGATATTGGTATTAATATGACCCATGGAACCCCATGGACCAACACACTAGTGTATATATATGTATATATATATATATATATATATATATATATATATATATATATATATATATATATATATATACATACTGTGCATAATTATGTTATATTATAATATAACATAATTGCTCCTATTATTATTATTACTACTATATTATTTATTTCTACAGCTACTTTTTAATGTAAAATTGCCTGTTGTTTTCACTACTATTTTTATAGTTATTATGACTATTTTCTTTCTCTTTTTCTTGTAATATTTCTTATTTACATACATATATACATTCTGTGTTGTGCTGCTACTGGAACCTTAATTTCCAGAGGCATAATTTATTTGTGTTAAAATATAGGAAGTAAAAGGAAGAAGTAAAAGTCTGCGAAACTCTCCTGAGTGTTTGTACTTATTAAACCCTGATGTTGGTTTTAACGGCGTCTAATTCCACTGCGGTCGGACACATGAGGACTGAGACTGGACTCATTAACATGCATGGACGGACCGGAGGGGTCAGCTGACCTTTGACCTCAGCGTGTGAGACCCTGGAGTCAGACTGGGAATGCAGAAGCAGATGAGGCGTGAGGGAACGAGGCGAAGGACGGACGGATGGACGGACGGAGGGACGGGGACAGAAAAGCCCCAGACTGTTGTTGTTTTCAGTCAGATCTCATCAGGACCACTGTGGATGTGAGTCATCTGATCAGCCAGTAATTCATCCTTTGCTCAGAGTAATGAGACAAACATGCTAAGAGGCTTAAGTCGTCGCTTTGTTTAGACAAAGACGCGACCGAAGCCTAAGCTCTCATTTCCAGGAAATGACAGAGCCTATTAGGAAATATTGACAGTGAGATCCTCTTAAGAAGCGTCATATTTTTAGATGACCGAGGCTTTTCGCTGTCGATTAAATGATTTTATTGTGGAGCTCAGAAGGACTTTGGCTGCAGCTTCCACATTCCTGTAATAATATTCAAAATGGTCAGTTAACCTGCAGCTTCACATGTTTGCTGATGTGTCGTCTGTTGAGTTCATGAACCACTGAGCGCTCTGTGGAGTGGAAGGGATGCATGTTCATGGTCGTGTAGGCGGTGCATATTTCTATACGTCTGTCGTTGTTCACTGTCCACATGATTGTGTTTTAGACTTAGTGTTCCTGTGTGTGGGTTCATCTGTGTCGTGACATTAAAGGCACATCAGGATTCTGTTGGGTTTCTGAAAATTGACTTAGAGTCTGGTTTTGACCAACTCTATATATAAAATGTCAAGAGATAACTTTTTTGTGATCTGGCGCTATATTAATAAAATTTGATTGATTGAGTGATTTAATTGGTTTTCCCCTGTAAGTCGCTTTGGAAAAAAGCGTCTGCCAAATGCGTAAACATAAACATAAACATCATGTTTTCATCATAGAGCCTCTTTAAAACACTTTAGTTTCATTAGGACCTGAATACAGACTAATACTGGGACGTGAAGGACCTTTTCAAATGCTATAAAAGGTTAAAGGTTAACTCGCTTTATTTTCCCTGTAGCTTCTGCATTTTATCCACACAGTACATCAGTGTTTCTCAATGGGGGGCAGTGGGACAACGTCAGGGGGCGTTTTAAGCAAGAAAGCTGAGAGGGGGGGCGCTCAGACAGAAACGGGGGATGTTAGTCACAGTTATTCTTCACAGTGTATCTAAATACCTATATCAGCTGCCGTTTCTGTACCGCCATCTCAATGGTGAATTTATGTGCCCCCCTGGTCTGTTGTGCAACTTTCTGAACCCCACCCCCCATCCCGAGATCAAATTGAGATCAAGTTGGGCTGAATGTGGAACCTGAACTAAAATGAATTTAACATCTCTGCTGTAGATGTAGAAGAAATAAGAGGACCAGATGCACTAAATCTCTGGACTTGAACCCTCAAACCCAGCAGGGACTCAGTTATTTTGGGTCTAATACGCTTGTTTTGTCCTGTTGTACTGTTGATACAGGAAGTAATATTTATTGCTTTTGTTCAACATCTGAAACGAGGCCTGAAGACATCTGTAATAAAACCCCTGGACTGTGGCGACCGCTGCCAGGCCCTGATTATCACAGCTGGTGGTGTTTATTTATCATATTCTTATTGATAACTAAATAAATGTGTCTTTGAGCAGTGCAGAAGCATGAGGAGGAACACTGATTTAATAATAAATGGTTGAATCTGCCTCTAAATAAAGAAAACAGCAAGAACACACATATTATGTCCACTGTCTTAACCCTGGACCACTGCCCTCGCTCCCAGAATCCTCTTTGTTTTGTCTTTGTTTTAACATTATTTGGTTCAATTTTGTTCTATTAAATATTAGAGATGATGTAAACGGAGGGGGATTGTACCTGCAGCAGACAATCCAATCCAATCTGCATTAAAGGTTCGCTTATTAGATTTGTGATGCTTTTAACATGTGTCTGAACTCCAGAGGTTTCCTGTAAATGGGTCTGGGTTTGGGTTCTTTGGTCATTTTCAGACGGATAAAAATATACTGTTTAAGAGAAAGAATGAGATGTAAGAACCGAAGAGAAGATTCAAGAATGTTTACTGTCCTTATGTGAACACAAAAACACATTTAGAGCGGTAGTTCTCAAACCTTATATTCTCAAAAATATTAAATGAAAATAGTATAAATACAATATGAGCAAACAATAAAAAAACATACTGTAAGAATATGAATTTATACAACGTATGTAAAAGAGGAAATATAACAACAGTATGTACAGTTAATGAACAGCAGCAGAGAAATATCCCAGTACAGCTCAGTGAAAGTCACAGTTTCCAGGTGAAGTGAGTGAGTGTGAGTCTGGGGGGTTATGATGGTAGGGGTGTTACTGTGTGTGTGTGGGGGTGGGGGTGGGGTGGGGTGGGGGGTGCTTTCACAGTTCTGGGGAAGAAGCTATTTCTGAGTGTGGTGGTGCGTGTGTTTATGTTCCTGTACCATTTCCCAGAAGGCAGCGGTACAAACAGTCTGTTTCCCAGGTGGGTGGGATCCGCCCCAGTGTGTCTGGCCTTCTTCTGGACAAAGCCATTATTGCATCTAGATCCGATAGATGACAGTCCATGATCCCCTGGGCCGTCCTCACCACCCGGGCCTAGTCCTGTGTGTCCTGTCCTGTGCAGCTGCCATACCACAGTCACACTGAGACTGAGGACACTGATGGTGTCTCTGCTGAAGTTCAGAGCAGCTGAGAGGAGAGACTAGCTCTCTTCAGCTTCCTGAGGAAGAAGAGTTATTATTGGTCCTTCTTCACTAGGTCTGAAGTGTTCTTAGACCAGGACAGGTCAGATGAGCCGTGGATGTCCAGGAACTTGATGTTGTCCACACATTCCACTGCCTCCCCATGTATGTGGACAGGACCATGTTCTGTTCTCCTGGACCTCCTATAATCCACAATGACCTCCTTGGTCTTGCTGGTGTTCAGGAGTAGGTTGCTAGTTGAACACCACTGTGTCAGGTTCTGGATCTCCTCTCTGTAGTGGGTCTCATCATTGTCCCATATGAGACCCACCACAGCAGTATCATCCACAAACTTCATGACCATGTTTGTGGAGAAAAGGGTGAAGACGGAAGGGGCTGAGCACACAACCCTGTGGCACACCTGTTCAGGATCACAGTGGGTGATGTGGTGTTCCTTATTCTCACCACCTGAGGCCGGTTGGTGAGAGCGTCCCTGATCTGGGAGCACAGTGATGCTGACATTCCCAGGTTGTAGAGCTTCAGTACCAGCCTGTCCAGAAACACGTGTTAAATGCTGAACTCAAGTCCACCAATGGGATCCTAATGTAGGTGTTAGACTGCTGCAGGTGAGTCAGTGCCACGTGAAGTACTATTAAGACCACATCCTCTGTACAACAGTTCCTCCTGGAGGTAAACTGCAAATTATCCGGGCCAGAGGCTAAGGTCACGTATCCACAACCTCGAAAAACAAAAATCATCTACTGATGTAAATGTTTAAGAACTGCTGATCCACTAATCCTATCAATCCATGTAAAACACCAATAAAACCCATGGAGTTTAATAAGTGACAATGAATGGAGACACTTGGTGTATATGTATTATATAAAATGAATAAAAAAACATGTAAAATAATAAACAATTGAGCAAAAACTTGACTAAACTGAAATTAAACAGTATAAAATAAACAACATGAACAAAAACTGCTGAAGTGAGCAATAAAATTAACAAATATGAATATTAAATCAACAAAATAATTAGTTACATGGACAAAATAAGCCATAAACTGAACAAAATTAAAGAAACAATAATAAAAGAGTCAACAAAATTAACAAAATCAAATAAAATACTTAATAAAATGAATAAAAATTAAATTATTAATAAAATGTGCACGTAAGTGACCCATTTGGATGTTCAGAGGCTCGGTAGTTGCCATGGAAACACTGTCATATTCTACAACACTGATTCACCAGTAAAACCCATGGGGTTGGATCAATGACAGTGGATGGACACACTTCAGTGAAATGTGAAATGTGGTTAGTATCTTATAACAGGAGAAAAGTTTTCCCTCCTAAACAGGGGGTCCTTGAACTCATCACAGTTCTAATTGGTGCTGTTCTGTTTCAGAATGCTGGTCCAGTGCAGTGATCAGTATTCAGATCCACCTCCAGGACCGCCACGGAAAACCCACTTTAATGGGCCAAATGTGACCTGAAAGCCAACAGGAAGGGAAACGCCAGCACTTCTGTCCCCAATATTCAGACAAAAACCATGTCTAAAGGCCAAACACCATCACATCACTCACAGTAAATAAGTCCCAGCTGGATGAAGACGCTGCTGAAGACACTTTGACATTTAGGACAAACTGAACCAGCAGCCGAGGTATCATTAAAACACATAAACCTGGATCCGTCTGAGCTGGTCTTGGTCTGGTTTTGGACTAAAGGACTCTGGGTTTTATGTCCAGACCTCATCTGTAGGACATCAGGACATGTACATGTATGGAAATGTCCTGAACATTCTCTGATTCTTTTAACATCTGTCCTAAGGTTTCACACACATCTTTATCTGTAAAACCTACTGAGGACTCAGGACAGTTTATCCACATCTGCATCAGTCTGCTGATGTCTGCGTCTCCATCTCATATTCATCATTCTTCATCTTCGTCTCCGTCTTCATCTATGGTCTGTGTGTTGGCGTCCACGGCGATATGCGAGGCCTCAGCTTTGTCTTTGGTGACGCTGTGGTGTGGTGGGTTTGTTCATGTGTGGTGGGTTTGTTCATGTGTGGTGTTTAAATAGAATCCATCCTGAGGACAGACGGCAGTCTGGACTCAGCTGCAGCGCCGTCAGGTCAAAGCGCCATTAACGGAGTCAGACCAGGCCAACGACAGCTCCTTCTGTTATTATGGTCATCAACAGGGTCTTAAAGAATATGTACAAACCACAGGGACAGTAGGATTTCATATATTTATGTGATTTCTGCACAAAAACCATGAAAACTACACATTTATTTCCAAGGTAAAAAAAAAATTGTGAAAATGACCAGAATCCAAAGAGTCAAAATCTAGTCCATTTTTGATGTTTTATGTTTTTTCCTAATTTTCCACAGAATATTCATCCTTATAGTGAATAAATGACCTTGTACATCTTCAAACTCTTCACCCTGCTGTTGGTGTGAGTCTGTTTCCATTCAGTTTCTTCATATTAACCACAGATGAAGCTGCATTCATCCTCTTTCAGACGATGTTTTGGCCAAAGTGATTTACATAATCTGACCCATGAGCCTCAGACTGACTCCATTTTCATCCAACAGACCATGAAACCAGTAAGAAACCGCAGTATTCTGTTCAAATCCACTAAAACTCACTGTTTACATCCACATCTTTCACACAGTTTACACAAACCTACAGGAAATGTACATCAGCGTCTTCACACCAGTCAATTATAACTCAGCATGGCAGGTTTTAGTGATTTGATAAAAAATAATGGTGAAGTGTTATATGTATGTTCTTATCAGTTTTAAGTTTATTTTAGTACTGAGTTTCATTGCGCTTATGTATATTTTTAGTGTGGTTGTATGGCTGTGATTTCCAATTTGTGTAACTTCTGCTTCTGCTGCTGTCTTGGCCAGGACACTCTTGAAAAAGAGATTTTTTTCCTTGTTAAAGAAAGGTTACAATAAATAATAATAACACATATAGAAAACTGAAATTACACAAACTCTAAGGATAGATAGATAGATAGATAGATAGATAGATAGATAGATAGATAGATAGATAGATAGATAGATAGATAGATAGATAGATAGATAGATAGATAGATAGATAGATAGATAGATAGATAGATAGATAGATAGATAGATAGATACCAAATAAACATTTTTTGTAGTGTTGATCATTTCTTTAATTCCTGCTACTTTTTCTTATGCTTGCATGGAGCAACTGTAACACACACCAGTTTCTGTATTCACACACAGTATTCTGATTCTGATCAAAAACATGTTCAACAGGTTCTGTAGTTTTACATAAATCCCTGCAGCTACAGATCTATTTCTTACCGTATCTTATGAACATGAATCCAGTCAGCAGATGAAGCACTAACTGTTGGTTTTTGTTCTTCTTCTCAGGTTCAGATTGTGAATCCAACCTCAGATTCTTCAACAGGAAGTCTGAGTCATGTGACCTCACATGTGACAGGTAAAAGGAATAAAACCACTCGATGTTCCATCGAGCACATGTTTAATACCAGTCCGCAGTTATGAATGTTAATGTTCCTGACACTGGGCCTGGGGGAACGCCGAGACGAACCCCCCCCCCCCACACACACACACACACACACACACACACACACACAGTCAGCTGGTCACATGTTAAACCAGGAAAACCCACTGGCTTTGATCTAATGTGAAGCATCCAGAAGCTGCTGAATCCAACAGGATGAGTGTGTAATTTACAGCTCAGACAGAAACCCACAAACACTTCCATAAATCTGGTCTGGTCTTTCAATCTCCATCCTGACGTCTTTACATCTGAACTGTGGATGAGTCCAAGCCTCAGTTTCATCTTTTATCTGTGACACCACTCAGCTGATTCTGCTCTGGATACGACCACGACTCCACCGGGCCTGAGGAAAACCTGGACCTGGATTCTTCTGGTCTCTGGGTTTGGTTTGAGTCCAGTCAACTCCAGCTTTATTTAGTAGATTTAACATGGGCTGGTTAAGTTTATGTGTTTTGTCATAAATTTATTCTTACTTTTATTTTGTTCACATTGTTAAATAAATCACGTAAAGTGGTTTCAAAGTTAGATTGAACTTATTTATTTAAGTGAAATGAGCAGCAGATCACAAAACCACAGGCGTTGGTTCTTGTCTTCTCGATATCTTTATGTTTTCACTGTCTTTTGGATGACCTAAGAATGAAACCTGCCCTCTAAACAATGCACCTTTTTGGGAAAAAAAAAAAGTTGTTTTCTTGCTGAATGCTATTTATTTAAAGTAATATAGTCCAAAAACTGTGTATTATTTAATTTAAGTTTTCTCCAATCAGAGCCTTTTTCAAATTTGTGGTTTTGTTTGTCATATGTTTTACTTTTCAGGTACATGTCAGTAACTTTCCTTCACAGCTGAATCATCATCATCATAAATGGTGCGTTTATCTGTGTAATTATGGTGTTTTACAGACATGGGAGGGTTTTAGTATTATGTTACTAGTCCTGTGGGTTAATTCCAGTGGGTTTATACTGATTCTTTATGGTCTTTCTGCTGTAAAGTGTTGTTTTTTGTGTCTTGAACCTACAGAGTTTGTGTAAATGTTTTTCTGCTGAAGAAATAATGAAATGAAATGAGGACTTCATGTTTTTTCTCAGATTTGCTGATACAGTGATGTGTTTTTTTTTTTTCTGTATAATAGAACATCATCTGCATACAGGGATATCAGGAGATTTACTCCCCTGCTGTAGGTAAAATTTTAACACTGATAAAGGACAACCATGCCTTATTTTTCCAAAATGATGCCTACAGATGGTGTGGAATCATAGTGTGTGATGTTCTGGTTCAGATACTGAGTCTGGTTTCCACAGATACTTCAGTTACACTGAGGTAAAAACATTTGGATTCATGGTTAAACTGTTGGACTTGGCAGGGAGACCCGGGAGTGGAAATCTCAGAAAACCAATGGTCAAAAGCTCAGGACCGGATACACTCTTCTTCGGCGCGTGCCAGACATGGACTTTTGCAGTTCAAAGTTTTACACCAGCTTCATCTATCAAAACTGAAACTCTCCAAAAATGTTCCGTGCTGTGAACCCATCCTGTGACCGTTGTGGTCAGACTCCAGCTTCTTTAGCACACACGTTTTGGTCCTGCCCAAACATCACTACATACTGGGCTAAAATATTCCAAATGCTATCTGAGATTATCAAGAAACCCCTGACACCGGACCCAATCCTTGCCATATTTGGGGTTGGATCTATAGAGCAGGAGCTTGCTCTCCAAAGGAACCATAAGAACTTGATATGCTTTGTGACACTGCTGGCAAGAAGGTAATTTTGCTCAACTGGAAAAATAAACACCCTCCAGTTCATCTAGCTTTACTCAATGATGATATGGAGCACTTGCAGCTAGAAAAAATATGATACTCCCTAAAGGACAAAGTAGGCATATTTTATTCAACATGGGAACCGTTCATTGACTATTATATTAAAAATAACCCATCATAAATATTTATTTATTTATTTGTTTGTTTGTTTGTTTGTTTGTCTCAAGCTTTGAAGTGAAAAAGAAAAAATATAATAAATTTAACGTAAGTGAACATATGAATCAACTCGTAAACATAGTTTGAGAAGGGACAGAAAGAAGTGAGGGCTTATCTAGTCCTGCCCCTTATTCACTGTCAGTGTCAAATTCATAACCAAATATATTTCCTTCACTGGCTATTTAAAAAACAAGAGCGTATGACATCCTCCGTGTGTGTGTGTGTGTGTTTTGTTTTTTTTTTTTTCTTCTCCTGTTGTTACTGTGTTTTGTCTGGTTTTGTTTGGTTTGGTGCATATGTTATGTGCATATTTATTTATTCACTCATCTTCCATTTCCCCTTTCGGGAACTTATAGTATGTACATATCCATGTCATTCTACCTTGTTTGACATGTACTTGTATTTGAAAAACCCCAATAAAAAAGTTAAAACAAAAAAAAACAAAAACTGTTAGACAAATGAGGAACAGTGTATGAATGAATGAACCAGCTCAGAATCACAAATGGACGGACAGTTAGAACATGTGTTTACTTTACACACACACACACACACACACTAGACAAACATTGGAATAATATGGACCAACATGATGCACAAATAGAACAACACAAAGCATCACAAACAGACAAACCACAGCAAAATACAGGGAAACTGTACTCAACTATATTATTATTATTATTATTATACCAGAGGAGAGAAAACTGTTCCGAACATCCTCATTTGATCTTCTACACAGATGAACCACACATTAACATCCTTTATGCTTCTTAAAGGATGATACTATTGGGTGATTTATCACTTTTTGCAGATGAACTCTTCTTATATGTGACAGAAACGTCCCTTTAAGCTGCTGTAACGGTGTCTTGAGACAGAAGAGATTAAAAACTGTCTGAATCCTGGTCTTTTCTTCATCCCCTGATTTCTTTACATTCATTACATCCATTATTTTCCCTCCAGGCTTCGTTCTTTATGGCTTCACGTCTGAGCAGATCATCAGGCTGCAGATTTGTGATGCTTCCAGACCTTTTCTTTCCGTATCGAAGCCCACGTCTCCACGTTCACAGACTCAGACCTCCACGCCTGTTTCCAGTAAGAACCTGATCTAGTGTTGAGTCGTCAGATCCATTAAACACAGGTTTGAGTGGGTGAAGCTGCAACTGCATTAAAAATAACCAAACAAGTGGTGAAGTGATGCAATAAGTCACATAAAGAGGAATAAAAGACAAAGCATTAAGTTTTCTACATGTTATTGTTTCATTCAAGGATAATTCACATCAAAAACATTCAAACTAAAGCCTGTTTTATTAATGTAAGCAGTAGCAGTGAAGGCGGAGCTTATCCTGGTCAGTTTAGAATGTGGGAGGAGCCTGCAGAAGCTCATTTTTCTTAATTTTGTTGATTATTTTGTTCATTTTGTTTTTTTCATTTTTCTTCATTTTGCTTATTATTTTGTTCATTTTGTTATTTTGTTTATTTTTGTTCAATTTGTTGATAATTTTGTTCATTTTTCTTCATTTTGTTTATTATTTTGTTCATTTTGTTATTTTGTTTATTTTTGTTCAATTTGTTGACTATTATGTTCATTTTTCTTTATTTTGTGAATTTGTTAATTTTGTTGAGTTTGTTTTTCATTTTTGATCATTTTGTTTTTTGTTATTTTTTGACCATTTTGTTGATTATTTTCTTCATTTTGTAGATTTTTTGGTAATTTTTCTTCATTTTGTTGATTGTTTTGTTGATTCTGTTTTTCATTTTTAATTATTTTTGGTCATTTTGTTGAATATTTTGCAGATTTTTTTTTTTTTTTTTTTCATTTTTATTTATTTTGTTGGTTACTTGGTTCATTTTGTTGATTTTTTTGTAATTTTTCTACATTTTGTTGATTATTTTGTTGTTGTTTTGTTTCATTGGTCTTCATTTTGTTGATTACTTTGTTCATTTTGTTGATTATTTTGGTCCTTTATGTGTTTTTTTCTGTACATTTTTGCTGTATGCGTCTCCTCTCAGATGCTGATTCCTCAGTCTAACCCTCTGAAACCTAAACCCTGCAGTTGCTGACGTATCGCCCTCCTCTGATTGGACGTCTTTTTCCCTAAATGCTCCTTTCACCCGGTGGTCGCTGTGTTTGCTTTCGCAGACTCAGACCTATTTTAAAGTGTTGCATGTTGTCAGACGGCCTTAGCGGGACATGGACGGTGCCTTCGTTTGTGCAGTGACACTCTGCATCTCTGTGTTTCATCTGAGGCGAAGTGGCATCTGTGTCAGACGCTCAGGTGTCAATCACATACCTGAAAACAGGCTGTGAGGCAGCTTTATGTGTGGGGCCATAAAAACCTGTTGCTTCTCATTTAGCAGAGAGGATTGTGGGTCGGTGGATGTCTGATCAAATGTGACTGCGGCTGCTTTTCCCTTTGATTTGTATTTCCTGTGAACTGTTGCGGCTCTTGTGCCTCTTAAAGCCCAAACATTTCTCATCTTATTTACGTTTCCTGCTCAGATTTCCTACATGTTTAGTGTGTTTATCTGCGCTTTCCTGAGGTTTGGTGTAAATCCAGGACAATTTGTGTCAAATCTTTTTTCAACACAGAAATACCTCAATATTTGTCCATCTGTCAACCCCATTACGACTGCTGATGATTCAGATGTTTCTGCTTTGGTTCATGGAGAAAACGAGTCAAACTGATGAACCTTGAAATAAAAAATGTTGTTTTCAGGTAGACATGTTCAGATGTTGAACAGAGGAGTTAACCTTTAACCCCTCAGACATGATTCCAGGTAAAGGTGCTGCTGTGAGTCTGTGTCAGTTTCAGGTTCATAAAAGCTGCTGTGAGTATGTGCTTGTGTTCCTTTTCTTCAGTGGTTTTGTTTTACTGTGTGTTTTAGGGTCAAAGCAGGTGGAATAACAGAAAAAGACAAAGATCCTCTCTTTGTTTAATGAAGTTTGACAGGTTTTTACTAAATAAGGCACTCAGAATGTACATCAGTAAGAGTGTTTTGGATGTTGAACATGAACTGTGAACTGGAACACATTGAACAACCACAAGGATTTGAATTTGGGTCCAGTAGTTTTAGTTTTGTTTCCCCTTTTTTCACTGCTTTTTGACACCTGGTTGAACTCTAAAAAGCAGTTACATGGTCAAAACTCAGTAAAAACACAGTAAAAAAAAGGGACAATCACCACAACACTGTAAACCACAGTAAAAACCAAAAAAAAAAAAAACACGAGGAAAACGGTGCCAAAAAAAAAAAGCCCAAACCATCTATTTTTATAGTGAGTCGTTCTCACTCACTGCTCTGTGTTTTACCCCCCCTTCCACAGGCAGCAGGGGGTGAACTGAGCATGCACAGATGTCTATGGAAAGAACAAGGTCTATTCTGTCACCATGTTTGGATTTTTTTCGTATTGAGCAAACGGTTGAATTTTTATGAATATTTAAAATAAATCATATATTCAAAATGCTCACCACAGACATGTCAGGACTTAAAGGGTTAAACAGGTAGGTCAACTGAGAACCAACCTGGTATAACAGATTTTATATTAAATCGTAAATACTGAAGTTATATTTAGATTCACGTTTCTGCAAAAAGGAGGAAAAGTAAAACAATAATAATTCTCAAATAAAAATCCAATATTATGTGACAATAAAAACAAAATGTAATAGAAATGAACATTTAGAGGCAAACTGTCAAAATGATGTGAAAAGTTAAATTATGGAAGTTTAGAGATGAATAGACAAAACAATTCTTCATAATAATATTAATAATAATATGAGATGGTAGTTTTGAAAAGACAATCAAAATAAAATATTAAACATGTTTTATTTCAGTTTGAATTATGAGAAATCAGTACAAAGAAAAAAACTCCCATCAAAGTAGAGATTAAAACTCTGAATTACAAGATGAACTGACACTTTGAGGATAAATTCAACATGATAGATTTAATTCAGTCAAGACACTAAAGTCAAATGGAGATAAAAGGGTAATTTTGATGCAATAAGCTGATGGATATTAACTTCACACTTTGATGTAATTATGTTTTTACGATTTAACTTAATACATAATGATGTTCTGCTTGGAATAGCATCAATAGGAATCAATAGGAAGAAATAAAGGTTGAATCTCTGAGATAAAATTAATACCAAGAGATTTAAAAAGTCAAAATATGGCGTGATTAACTGGAATTTTGAAAAAAACAAGTAGAGTTTGGCATAAAATTATAATATATATATATATATATATATATATATATATATATATATATATAAAATAAGAAAATGAAGAAAAATTACTTCTGTTCTTTGTTCAATTGCATCCATTTATTTCTCTAGTTAAAAACAGAAACTGCGCCCCCAGTGGGCAGAGGCTGAAACGACAGGCCCTGTCCATGGTCCTGAAATGTCATGAGTCGTTTCATGATGACGACTTCTTCTTCTTCTTCTTCTTCTTCTTCTTCTTCTTCTTCTTCTTCTTCTTCTTCTTCTTCACCATGTTCATACCTGATGTCAGTGTCATAACATAAATACTTGAATGGTTTTTATTTTTGCAGTGTTAGTATTTGATCTAATTCCACTTTGAGCTTTTTTGTTTTTTTAAGGGTTGAACTGATCAGACATATTTATTTATCGTTCTTGTCTTCATATACAACATGATAATTATGTTCAGTTTGTTGATTATTTTGGTCATTTCATTGATTATTTTGTTCATTTTGTTGATCATTCTATTCACTAGTTAATTACTGTGTTATTTTTTTTAAATTTTTGTTCATTTTGTTGATCTTTTTATCCATATTGTTGATATTTTGTTGATTATATTGATATTTAGTTTTTTTTATGTTCAATTTGCTAATTGTTTTGATCATTTTTCTTCATTTTGTTGATATTTTGTTCATTTTATTGATTATTTTATAGACACCACCCCCTCATTTTTGTTAATTTAGTTGATTATTTTGGTCCTTTTAGTTATTATTTTGTTTTTTTCCCTGTTCTGTTGATTTTTTTCTGTTTATTTTTGTGTCATGTCGATTTTTTTCTTTTCTTTTTTATTTCAGGCTGGAGTAGTGTACTGAAGTTGATATCTGGTAGTAGTTTCACCAGCTGACAACTGTGGAGTAATTTCATCTGCATTTGACTTCCACTCTAACCAGTCTTTGTCCTCTACAGGTGGACATGCACCTGGACACTAGCAGGAACCTCCAGTGACATCCCAGTTCCTTCATCTGAGGCTGTGGTGGATCCAGGCGTTTGCTCAGGTTCACCTGTTTGTGGAGGTCCAGGTGGGTCAGGTAAGACCTGTTTACCTTCAGGATCTTAAGCACGTTGTTGACATGCAGCCGGTGTCTGAACACCGCCGCATGAGCTCTGGAAGACCAGCTGGGATGTGGACTTAATTAATGAGACGAGACGAGGCACGAGGCCAGAAGACAAACTGTCATCGCAGCATTTATCAGAAGAACGAATCAGAGTGAAGCTGTAGATCTGAGACCGAGGGAGGCATCTGTCACACAAACAACCTCTGTCACAGCTGGAAACGTCTACTGGAAAATCTAACAGAGACTGAAATCTGCAATAAAAGTCCATGAAGGTTTGGACTGAAAACATCACAGAGTCCAAAGTCATGTCTTCATGTCTCAGTTTGTCCAAAAACCAAGTTCAGTTAAAGAGAATGAGTGAACGACGACATGGAAACAGCAGATTGGTACAGCTTTGCATCTGCTCTCTGCTAATGAATAGAATAGAATAGAATAGAATAGAATAGAATAGAATAGAATAGAATAGAATAGAATAGAATAGAATAGAATAGAATAGAATAGAATAGAACTGAATTGAATTGAATTGAAATAATAGAAGCAAATACATTAGAATAGAATTATATAGCATAGAAATAATAGAAGAGTATGGAATAGAACAGAATACAATAGAATAGAATAATGCAGAATAGAATAGAAATAATAGAACAGAATAGAATAATATAGAATAAAACAATATAGAATAGAATAGAATAGAATAGAATAGAATAGAATAGAATAGAATAGAATAGAATAGAATAGAATAGAAGGCGTCTTCATGTCTGACTTTAAAACCCATATATATTCAGTGTGACAGAAGCATCACCTTCAGACTGTGGCTGTTTCCTGCTCATTAATCCGTTAATTCCAGCAGCTCTGTTTAACAGCTGCAGTATTTTCCTTTTTCATTTTCCTTTTTTCTTTGAACCTCTCTGCAGACCCAACCGGCCGACTCATCTGAAGCGTTTCCTCTGAAGTAAAACTGAATTCTCTCAGATGAAGTTTCTGAATGATTTACCCGGGAGGCGTCCATCATTCCTGCATTAACTCCCATCTCCATCACATTCCCTCTATCATCACATGACGCACTCGGCCTGAATCCAACCACAGACGCTGTAGAAAACATAGATATTTATTGAACTGAGCGGTTATACTGAAGACATATAGAAACAGTTGGACAGGTCATGATACAGGTTCACTCATCATCATGTCTTTGTGAATAAATAAGTGCATACATAGACTGTTTATATCCTCAGTGACACTTTTCAAGCAAAATATATCAGCATCAAGGCTTCAGTTCGTGGACTTGATCCCAATGAAAAACCTCAACTCCACAAAATACACAAAGAGTAAACGCAACAACACCTGCAAATTCTGCAAATATAGTTGATGTGGAGCAGCCTCCAAATAATCCGATCAGCACATTAGTGGTATTATCTGTAATGATCGTGTCCAGATGGGTCCTTGAACACACCATTTAGTTGGAAAATCAGCTTTGGAGGTGGAAGTAAATAGAATGATTGAATCAAATATAGAGTAAATCCATATGATTTAAGGAAAGTCAGACGTTAAGACAAAGATGTCAAACTCATTTTAGTTCAGGTTCCACATTCAGACCAATATGATCTAAAGTGGATCAAACCAGTAAAATAATAACAGAATGACCTATAAATAATGACAAATACAAACTTATGTCTATGTTTTAGTGTGAAAAATGTAAAATTATACAATGAAAATGTTTACATCTACAAACTATCCTTTAAAAGATTTGAAACACATGAACAACATGGAATTTCTTAAGTAAAATAAGTGCAATTTGATCAGTATTCTGCCTCAGTTTATCATTTACACATGTACATTATAACTTACAGATCACAGTGGATCTACAAATACACAAAACATTTAATAACAGGCAGAATATTGGTACAACTACACTGATTTATATTAAGACATTTCAGATTGTTCATATTTGTTCAAGTTATTCACATTTTTTATTCACAGCCCAATATGATCTAAAACAGGTTGGACCAGTAAAATAATAACATAATAACCCATAAATGATGTCAAAAAAAAAAAAAAAATTACAAAAAAATGTACAAATATGAACAAAATAATAACATGAATAAAATTTACAAAAAATTGAGAAACAAGAACAGAAATAATCAGAAATGACCAAAGAAATTAATAAAATAAATGATAAAAGCAACAAAACATGCACAAAAATTAATAAAAATGTGAGAAACAGCAACAAATTTTGGTCGAATTACATTTACTTTTGTTTAGACATTTCAGGTTGGGCATGTTTTTTGTTAAAGAATAGTTTGTAAATGTAAATAATTTCATGTAATTTTACATTTTTACACCAAAACAAAGAGAAAAGTTTGTATTTATCATTATTTATAGATTATTCTGCTATTTTACTGGTTCTGATCAGCTTTAGATCATATTGTTCTGTATGTGGAACCTGAACTAAAATAAGTTGACATCATTTATTGTTAATATCTTCAGTGTTATTTTCATCCATGGGCAGGATTGGACTCTTTGGCGGCTGGTTTTGGCCCATGGGCCATATGTTTGACACCCCTGTGTCAGGACTATGTTGGGTTCCAGGTCAGATCCTGGTCCGGTCCTGGATGGTCCATATTAGTCCGGGTACAACAGGAACCCGGAGAAGGTGCTGTACTTGTTGTTGTTTCCTCCGTGAGCTTTGCCTCCATCCAGTTTGACATAAATCTCGTCCCCAGAGTCCAGATGCAGGACGACGCTGTTGCTGGCGTAGTCGTAGTTCTGGTCGGCGTCCTGGGCGATGGCGCTGGCCCGGACCTGGGGTGGAGCAGAGGAACGTCAGACCAATGAGAACATGTACACCCGAGGGAGGATGATCCGTCAAACTGAGACCAGCTGATGTGTTTCAGCTCCAACATAGAACCAACAGGAACCGAGACTGGACCCAGTATCAACTGGTTTCATTCACTTCACTGCAGGTCTCACGTTTTCTACACGTTAACGCTCTGAAACAAGGAGAAACGTTACAGCTTTGGACATAACTCTTCTCCTGCTGTTATGAGGTAGAGAGAAGCCCATGTTTGTTTGTGTTTTAAGGCGACAGAGTCTGGTTTATGTGTGTAAATGTGAAGCAGAAATTGGGCAGAAGAGAGAGAACATGACGACAAAACCTGATTTTATCCAAAACAAGTTACACATGAACTGAACTAATGCAGAAAAACTGGAAAGAATTAACTCAAAAGTGACAGAAAAAAATAAAGATCAAATATATGAATATCATTAGCCTGATAATTGTCTAACTCATACACAAATGGACAAAAGTATGTGGACACGTTAAGATCAGGTGTTTCTTTTCTAACAGGGGTCTGGGATACAAAACAATAATGACTAATGTCATAATATAATTTTATATTGTAATGAATATCATATTGATCATTAATACTGATGTTTTTATCTCAGATCATCATGAACAGGACATCTTACAGCTTTAGACATGATGTGTCCCAATATTTATGTCCATATAGTTTACAAACATCAATAATTCCTTAAAGTTTAATGTCAGATTTTTCTTTCTCAGTGAGATGTGAAGAAGTAGGTGGTTAGTTGTGGTAGAAAATTATTATTTACAGTCAGAGCATGAAAAATATTTTAGAAATTTAGAGGTAGAACATTTTGGATAAAAAAATGTTGTTAAGAGAAATGTTAAGAGAAATTAAGTAAAATGCAATGATATTTATCCCATTATAAAGCTAGATTATAACATTTGTCATTATTGTTTTGTATCCCAGACCCCTGTTAGAAAAGAAACACCTGAATTCAGCATGTCCACATACTATTGTCCATATAGTGGATGACTTATGATATAAGGGTAACGATCTGAATGAAACAGTAAATGAAATAGAGATAAAACATCCAAACATACTGACCAATAATCTAAATGTCTGTTAATAGAACAAGAAAAAAAAAGTTCTTATGTTCATAAATGTATTTAATATTTAATTATCGAAGCAGACTTTAGCACACACTCCTTTTTCTGTGTCAGTTTGTGAAGATGGAATCATCCTCATTTGTTCCTGTTCTAATGTTTTTTTTGGGGGGGAGTTTTTTTTTTGTTATTCCTCTGAGACTGGCTCATAAAACTGAAACTAACCTTATGCTCATATTCAGTTTAATTTACACCTAAACTCTCAGGCTGATGTGATAAAAGCGGATTCAGGATGTTTATTGAATGAAAGGAGGAGCTGCTGCAATGCCGGAGTTACACTTGGCGCATTGCTTCCCGTGCGTAATTGCGCACACGGTTCAGTTGCGCATTGGAAAGTTGATGCACAAGCAAATCATCACGACTCAGCGTCTAATTAAACGTGAGGATGAGGAGGGTGGGGTCTGTCGTGATCCATCCGACCTTCATAAAACTGTCCTGGTTTTAACTTTGACAGTATAATCCGGTGGTGTCTTCGCGTCCAGAGCTGAAAGTGTTTAATTACATCAAACTAAGAGGCTTTAGTTAATAATCTGATCCTGTTTTACGTTGAACGTGTTGATTTCACTTGTTTCTGACCAAAATGAGGATCTGCTTCAGAGCCAGAGTTCATATTTATCACATTGTTATCTGTGCGTAATTGCGCACACGGCTCCGTTACGCACTGGAGAGCTGATCCACACGCACATCAACATGATTTAGCGTCGAGTTGAACCTTCCAGACAAGAGGATGTTCTGGAAACACACAGATGTGTTCAGCCTTGTCTCATAGTTCCTTTAGTTTTAGTCTCAGGTTTTATTGTTGTGTTCCTGCTGCGTATTTTATGTCCATGTTTTTTATTTTCACTCGTCCAGTTCGGTGGGCTTACGTCATAAATCACTTGTAAAACCATTTTTGAAAAGATGCAATGGACGATAAATCAGCCTGTTAACGGAGGGGACATGACTTTAACACTGACACTGTGATTGTGTTTAATATGAAGTGTATTATTGTCATTATTCTGTGTGTTTTATGTCACTTTTCAGATCCTTCTCCTTCCATCTTTTTTGGTTTCTTTCATTGTACTTCATGTATTTCTCCCTGGTTGTTTCTTTGTCTCATCTGTTTAAGTTGTACATTTCTGTTTCTTTTTCTTTCCTCCTTGTGTCCTCCTCTCCTTTCCTTACCTGTCCGTTTTTGCATAAGTCTGCCCACATGCTCGTGCCGTCTCCTCCGCGCATCAGCACGTGGTAGGTGAAGTAGTAAATCCCGGACACCTGGCAGGTGAACTTTCCGGTCGTGGGGTCGTAGTGGTTCCCCAGGTTCGTGACCACATCATCGAACCTCAGCACCTCGTATCCCTCGTGCGGGTTTTTCAGACCCACGTAAAACGCGATCTTTGCGCCGCCGATCGCGGATCCCAGTTCCCCGCTGGTCTCGGTCCTGGCTGTGCCCACCACCCCGGGAAACCCCGTCCTCCCGGTGTCCCCCGGCGGGCCCCTCGGACCCGGCGGACCCGGTTCGCCCGGCGGTCCTCTGGGCCCCGGTTTCCCCGGTCGACCCGGTTCCCCTTTAGTCCCTTGAACAAAAGTCGGGGACGGGATGGCGCTCAGGTCCTGCATGACCTCCAGGGCCGTGGCGCTGGGTTTGGGGTTGTAGGGGTCGCAGATCATCCGGCACGTGCCCATCATCTCATAGTGCGCGTCGGTCTTGGAGGTCTGGACCAGCAGGGGGATGGCGATGATGAGAGCCAGAACCATGACGATACCGACCACCGCAGCCACGATGCGCTTCCTCTGCAGAGTCCGGGACGCGAGCGCTAAGAAGTCCGTTTTGCTTTGGGACGTAATGGTGGAAGGTGGAGGGAGCGCAAAGAGCCACGACAAAAAACCAGGAGCGGGACGGAGTCGGTCTGACCCGGATTAGAGGGAGGACGGGAGGAGAGAGAGGAGCGGGTCCGGCTCAGCCCGCAGCGCTCAGCGGTGCCACTGTCACTGCGCTTCACGCACCGACCCGACGCTGATTGGATGTGGCGCGGCGCGTCTCCGAGCGCAAAGAGGCTCCGAGCGGTTTATGTTCATCTGCGGCAAAAGGAGAGAGAGAGTGGGTCCGGGTGACGTCACGGGACCACCGAGCCCGGTGCAATCTGGATTAAGAGGAAACAATAATCACGTTATCTTTATGTATGAATTCTAAATCCTTCTGACAGGACGAGGCGGATCAGGACGCATTAGACGCACATTTCCGTCTTTTACAGAACAATCCTAAGAAAGAGGATGAATGGAATCAACTCATCCATGCGTGAAAATACAGGATTCTCCTTTGACTGAGTCAAACAGAAGCAGAAAGGAAGGATCTGTGCCTCCCACACCTTTACCTTTACCTTTATCAGACAAATTTGCAGGAAAAGTTAAGAATCACACACTGACGTCACAGGTAATGCGTCATGAACTAATAATGATCTGATCATCAGGTTAAAATCACACTTAACATTCACGGTTTATTCACACCTTAAACCTGTTCCAGGTCAGGTTTAGTCTCAGGTTTAGTCTCAGGTTCCAGTTCACACACAGTCCAATCCCTGTATTTGAGTTCCTCTGTTCTGAAACTATAGTTCTGATGCTGTTTCAAAGATCCTCCATGAACTGGTTTGATCTTTTATCAGAATCAAGAAAAACTGGGCATGTTCTACTACTGATGATCTGATCATAAATCCAGTGTTTTTGATCCAACCTGTATCTGTGCTCAGGTTCTTTATCATTTCTGTTTTTATCTCACCAGCCCATAGGCCATGGGCTGTGGTGAAGGCACTGTGTCTGATGTTGTCGTTGTCATCATCATCTTCATCATTTTCGTCTTCATCTTTGTCATCGTCTTTATCTTCATCGTCTTTGTTGTCGTCTTTGTTAGCAGTTTCTTCAAACATCTTCTCTAAAACTACTGGTCAGATTAATTTAATATTTTTTATGTGTCTTCCTTGGGACAATGTCTACAAAGATTGTTCACAGTTTTCAGAAATTTTGATTTTGTAGTTTTTTATGAATTTTTGAAATCTTGAAAATGTTCCTTTCCTCCTAATGGTCCATATGTTGGTGATTTATAACATGTAAATGGTTACAGATATCAGTATAGTTCCTATTGATCACTGATAGAAGTCATTTATGGACTGTGATTGAATGAGTTGAGTTCTCCTCCAGTGACAGTACCACCACTTCTGTTGTTAGACTGATCTACATCCAGACCACAGGACTGGAACAGAGACAGAACCAGACAACCTCAGAAATTCAACTGGGGATGATTCAGATAGAACATGATGCTGACATACAGGGACACTGGAACTATTTTTATGGCTGTGACCATGTCCATTTTCCCATGGACCTGATGCTGGTCCAGGTCTGGTCTGGATCTGTTTGCTTTATCTGTATCTTCATGTTTCCTCAGTTCGTTTCCTCTGCAGACGCTGCTGCTTCAGTGTCACATCTGATGCTGTTTCAAAGATCTTCCGCTGGTTTGATCTTTTTATCAGCAGCTGTAAGAAAAACTGAGCACATTCTGCTAATGATGATCTGATCGATGGATGGATCCAAGGAAGACTAGTTGTTATCTTAGTTCCAACTAATGGGAATCCATTCTAAACAAATAAACATCAGGTTTTTGTTGTCCTTTAAGTCGACTAGAGGTTCTGTTCTGGGTTTTAACTTGGTCTTGTTGGTTCTGAAGATCTGCAGGTCTTGGTCCTTGGTGATGGTGATGCTCTGGAACCAGTTTTTTTTTCCTTGTAAGAGCTGATTCTAACTGAAACAAAGACCTGGACACCAGTCCACAGTCCAAATACTGAGCAAAAACCTACAATGAAAGATCATTTCAGAATTCAGCAAATACTTCAGTGAATATCAGTGAATTAACATCCTGTAAGTGATGATCTGGGAAGAAGAAAGAACTGTTGTCCAAGTCACTGCGTAGGTTCTCGGTTCTGGTTTTGGTACTGGTTTTGGTCCTTTTCTGGTCTTGGTTGTGGTCTTGGTTCTAGTTTTGGTCTTGGACCTAGTCCTGGTTTTGATTTTGTTCTTAGTCCTGGTTTTGTTCTTAGTCTTGGTTTTGTGTTTGGTTTTCGTCCTGGTTCTGGTTTTGGTTTCGTCCAGTTCTTAGTCCTGGTTTTGATTTTGTTCTTAGTTCTGGTTTTCTTCTTAGTCTTGTTTTTATTCTTGGTTATGGTCCTGGTTCTGGTTTTGGTTTTGGTCTTAGTCCTGATTTTGGTCTTGGTCTTAGTCCTGGTTTTGGTCTTGGTTCTGGTTTTGGTTCTGATTTTAGTTTTGGTTCTGGTTTTGGTCTTAGTCCTGGTTTTGGTCCTGGTTCTGGACTCTTACAGACTCATGTCATGTGACTGTTAAACGGCTGAACACCGCTCACAGTAAACCCCTCGGTGTTTGTTGTTGGTTGTTTTTATTCCTCTCAGATCTTACATCATCTGGCCTCTGGTTTCTGATTCCAGCTCTGGGTCTCTCTTTAGACACCCCCCCCCCCCCCCGTTTCCCCCCTCCCCACCTCAATCCTCTGAGCCTCAATAGAAGTTTCCTGTTCACCTCCTCCGTTCCAGAGGCGCGACTCTCCTTCTGTTGTCAGGATCAGCTAATCCTTATCTGCTCAGATCCGGGATCGGACTCCCCTCACATCCCCTCGTCTCAGCGGGGTAAGCTAGCAGCTAACAAAGCACCCATGTCGACCTCTGGGGGGGGCACCCCACCCAGCTGATGAACGGCAGACACACAAACACAACACCAACACAACAGCCCGGCGTTGTGGAGCTGCACCCCCCCACGGCGCCGCCTCGCCCCCCGATGGGTGTAAATGAAATCAGTCTGTGAGGGTGATTAGCATCCGTCAGGATTCAGTCGAAAGTTTCCACTAAACAGACTTAGTCCCAGCGGGATTTTCTCTTAACTCAATAATGCATATTCATCGTTTGTAGCTCAGGGGAAAGTGAAATTCACAACATCTGAGCTTTAAGTCTTAAAATCCCAGTTTTAAATTTCACTGATGATCCAGAAGAAAGACCAGATGGAGGTGGAATCAGGGTCCAGTCCAGTTCCATCTAGACTGGTTCCACTTTCCCTGCCGTCTCCTGTGTTTTGTGGAGGTTTAGCGTCTCATGAACCTGTATTTTACTCACATGAGAACAGGGGTGTTAAACATACGGCCCATGGGCCGAAATCAGCCACATAAGAGTCCAATCCGACCAATGGGATGAATTTATGAAATGAAAGAATTAAACTGAACATTTTAACTATAAATGATGTTAAAATCAGCTTAGTTCAGGTTCCATGGGTGTGTGTGTGTGTGTGTGTGTGTGGTCATGTGACAGGTCATGTGTGTCCGTGGTCATGTGACAGGTCATGTGAGTCATGTTTGTGTCCATGTGGTGGACGAAGCCTCAGGTCAGACACTGTGTTCATTAGATTCATGAACCTCCAACAGCTGATTTACTCCTGAACGCCTCCAGATGCAAATCCATGTCACTTCACATCACGTCTCTGAGTTACATTTAGAGTCAGCAACGACTAACAAACACCTAAAGTCTGGTTTCATGAACAGGATGAGGAGGAAACATGACTTATGTTCAGATCAGACCTCATGTTAACAGTTATCATGATAAATGTCCAATCACAACGTGATATCATGACTCGCGTAAGTATCTTATCTTATCTCTTATCATATCTTTTACCTGCCACTATTAATTAGTCTGTTACCCATACACATTATAAGCTTTCAACGTGTTACCCTGGCCAACCTGAATCAGTGAGGGTTAGTGATTAGCAGTTAGGGTTAGGTGTTAGGGTATGGTTAGGGGTTAGGTCAGGATTAGGGTTAGCATTTAGGGTTAGGGTTAGGATTAGGGTTAGGGGGTTAGGGTAAGGGTTAGGGTTAGCGGTTAGCGGTTATGGTAGGGTTAGGGGTTAAGGTTAGGGTAAGGATAGGGGTTAGGGTCAGGGTAGGGTTAGGGTTAGCAAGGGTTAACATGTTTATTACATGTTTATTATACATCATTACAAGTAAGTAAATGTTAACATGTTTATTATATGTTACTACAGTAAGTAAGTGTTAATAACATGTTTATTACATGTTTATCATTACAAGTAAGTAAGTGTTAATATGTTAATAACATGTTTATCACGTGCTTATTACATGTTTATTATAGTTACAATTAAGTATTTCTAACATGTTTATTACACGTTTATTATGTATTATTACAAGACAGTAAGTGTTAACGTGTCAATAACATGTTTATTGCATGTTTATTTTGTGTTACAAGTAAGTAAGTGTTAATAACATGTTCATTACATGTTTATTATGTGTTACAAGTAAGTAAATGTTAATAACATGTTAATTAAATTTTTATTATTTGTTACAAGTAAGTAAGTGTTAATAACATGTTCATTGCATGTTTATTACATGTCATTTCAAGTAAGTAGAATTAACATGTTAATATCATGTTTATTACATGTTTATTATGTGTTACAAGTAAGTAAATGTTAATAACATATTAATTACATTTTATTATGTGTTGCAAGTAAGTAAGTGTTAATAACATGTTCATTGCATGTTTATTACACATCATTTCAAGTAAGTAGCATTAACATGTTAATAACATGTTTATTACATGTTTATTATATGTTACAAGTAAGTAAGTGTTAATAACATGTTCATTGCATGTTTATTACACATCATTTCAAGTAAGTAGAATTAACATGTTAATATCATGTTTATTACATGTTTATTATGTGTTACAAGTAAGTAAATGTTAATAACATGTTTATTACATGTTTATTATATGTTGCAAGTAAGTAAGTGTTAATAACATGTTCATTGCATGTTTATTACACATCATTTCAAGTAAGTAGCATTAACATGTTAATAACATATTTATTACATATTTATTATGTGTTACAAGTAAGTAAATGTTAATAACATGTTTATTACATGTTTATTATATGTTGCAAGTAAGTAAGTGTTAATAACATGTTCATTGCATGTTTATTACACGTCATTTCAAGTAAGTAGCATTAACATGTTAATAACATGTTTATTACATGTTTGTTATGTGTTACAAGTAAGTAAATGTTAATAACATGTTAATTACATTTTATTATTTGTTACAAGTAAGTAAGTGTTAATAACATGTTTATTACATGTTTATTATGTGTTACAAGTAAGTAAATGTTAATAACATGTTAATTACATTTTTATTATGTGTTGCAAGTAAGTAAGTGTTAATAACATGTTCATTGCATGTTTATTACACATCATTTCAAGTAAGTAGCATTAACATGTTAACATGTTTATTACATATTTATTATGTGTTACAAGTAAGTAAATGTTAACATATTTATTACATGTTTATTATATGTTGCAAATAAGTAAGTGTTAATAACATGTTCATTGCATGTTTATTACACATCATTTCAAGTAAGTAGCATTAACATGTTAATAACATGTTAATTACATTTTTATTATGTGTTACAAGTAAGTAAATGTTAATAACATGTTAATTACATTTTTATTATTTGTTACAAGTAAGTAAGTGTTAATAACATGTTCATTGCATGTTTATTACATGTCATTTCAAGTAAGTAGAATTAACATGTTAATATCATGTTTATTACATGTTTATTATGTGTTACAAGTAAGTAAATGTCAATAACATGTTTATTACATGCCTATTACTGTACTTTCCAGACTATATGCTGCACCTGTCTATAAGCCACACCCACCCCGTCTCCAGTGTTTCACCATCGATTCACTGATGTCCAACTTACGTGCAGCAGCTCTGTTTCCCTCTTCGACAGCTGGATCAATCGTTAGCCCAGAAAACATGAATAACCGCATCATTTTTGAGCTGCGGGTCCACAGTCTGCGGAAAAAAGTAGCGGTTTATAGACTGGAAAGTACAATACATGTTTATAATGTGTTACAAGTAAATAAGTGTTAAAAACATGTTTATTACATGTTTATTATACATCATTACAATAAGTAAGTGTTAACATGTTAATAACATGTTTATTACATGTATAGTATTTGTTTTTACAAGGTACGTAAGTGTCCGGGTTAGGCGTGGGGTTAGAGGTTAGGGTTACAGTTAGAGGATTAGGGTTAGGTTTACAGTTAGGATTAGAGGTTCGGGTTAGCAGTTCAGTTTGTGGGAAATCTATTGTAAATGCACGGGCTCACAAATCAGTTTTGTTTTTGTTCCCTCATGAGGTTCCTAACCAAAAAGTGTTTGATTGTTCCAGGATATTTGATTTCAGGTAAGTATTAAGAATTTTAAAAATCATGTAAAAATGAGCAACTTTTAAATTCTGACCTAAAAGAAACTGTGAAAAATAATATGATCTTTTAGAACATGAAATGCAAAGTGTGCATAATCTGTTCACCTGGATACCAAAGGTTAAACAGGAAAAAACAGGAACAGTTTGAACATTTTTTGACAAAAATACGGACCTTTAATGGTTACGGACAATGAAATAGGACAAACTCATCTCAAACAGGACTGAAATAAGCATGTAACATAAAACAGAATAATAATTCACCTAAAACACAAACAATGCAAATAATATGAATTTAGAATAAAACATAAAACATGCATCTGTTTAATCATGGTTTTATCTGCAGACTGACACTGCATTAATGTCTAAACCACAGTGATATTGAGTGTTTTCCTGTTGTTCTCTGTATAATTAATAAAACAGTATGTGTCTGGTGATGGAGGTGGGGTCTGGTTACATGTGTTGTCAGACTGGGAGGGGTCAGATATATGATTGACAGCTATAAGGACTGATCAGTGAAGCCACACAGCAGCTCCGCTCACCTGGGTACAGACAGACTTTAAACCCAGACCCAGACTGTGATCCGACCCGGGTCTGTCCTGGTGGTGGTTCACCCCTATCTGAACCATCACTGATTTCCTTTTTTCTTGCTAAAGGGCACAACAGCAGTTAGGTGGTCGTTTAATCAGGCGGCAACGGCTGAACGTGGCCGGCGGTGGAAAAACCCAAATGTTACCAAAGCGTCTCCTCAACTTCAGTTTAAATGTCAGTTTGACACGTGGAGTCGAACCGTGAACGGCTGCAGGCACAGACGAAGCACCTTAACCCACCGGACGCCGACACCATGTGACCACAACACGAGGAAGAGGAGTTTAATCACTGAAGGGAAGACATGACGAAATGATGAGACTAAAACAGACTCAAACGGTTACCATGGAAACATATGATTCCAGAAAATATAGGAAATATCAGCCTTAAAGACACAAAACTGACCTGTCACTAATAAAAGGCACTGTTTAGTTTGACCTTTGACCCCATGACAAGAAGCACAAACAGAGGGTTAGGGTTGAATGAGTTGAATCAGACAAAGTTATTGGTTCATTTTTGTTCATTTTGTTTGTTGTTTTGACCATTTTGCTGATTATTTTGTTCAATTTGGTGATGTTTTTGTTTGATTTGTTGATTACTTTGTGCATTTTTCTTCATTTTGTGTAATATTTTGTAAATTCTGTTCAATTTGCTGATTATTCTGCTAATTTATTTATTATGATTTCAATTTATGTGCATTTTTTTTGGGTTATTTAGTTCAATTTGTTGAGATTTTTTATTTGATTTGTGGATTTGTTTTTTTCCATTTAGTTAATTTTCTCTGCTCATTTTGTTTGTTTTCATTTTCATTTTTGTTAATTTTGTTAATTGTTTTTGTTCATTTTGTTGATCATTTTTCTCATTTTTGTTCATTTAGTTTTGTTTTTTGGTTATTTCGTTAATTTTGTTGATTTTTTTCTGTTCATTTTTGTCTATTTTCTTTTTTTTTTTTTTTGCTCACGTTTCTTTTTCCTGCTGTACATATTTCACATTTATTGGCTGGTAATACAGAGACAAATGTGGACAGAACTTTACTAAACCAACAAGACTTTGACGCAGGACTGTATGTTATTAATATGATATGTTAATATGTTCACATGTACATTGTTATTCATCTAATATATTTTATTCTGTCTGTCTTATTTCTATTTCCATACTTTTGATGATCAATATCCTTTCATCGATTTCCAGTTTTTGTGATGAACTCTTTTCTTCTGTTGGTGAAGTGTTTGAGTTTTTCTCCAGGATGTGGGTAAAGACACCGTCCTGTATCAGTCTGGGACTAAATGAGACACCTCCTGCATCGCGCTGACGTTTGATGAAGGTGTAAATGAAAGTGGACGGAGGTTGGACGTCTGCAGCTGTTCCTCCATCACACATCAGTCAAGGTCATGACGGTCCGTCCGCTGATGCTGAAACACCGTCCACCACGATTTAAAGGAGTCGGATGGAACTGTAGTGACCTGATGTTGGAGGATATGAAAGGGTCAAAGGTCGCGGAGGGCCTACTTCCAATATAATGAATGACTGTGTTTGTTTGACTAATGATGCAAATATCAGCCCAGTCACGTTTCCACCTCAGATCAACCATGTAAACACTTCATCCAGTCGGGGGGGGGGGGGGGGCTACTGTGCTGCCAAACACAGAACAAATTCAGTCATTCTAGTTTCTGTTACTCTGCTTAACAAAAGGATTAAGTGTGTTTTTAGTTTTTATTATAGTATTTTTTTTATTACATTGTACTGTGTATCTTGTCAGTTCCATGATCATGCTGATGTTTATCTAGATTTAGACCCTTTAATGGCAGCATATGTGTGTGTTAATGCTAATGCTAATGGTAGATACAGTGTGTGTGTGTGTGTGTGTGTGTGTGTGTGTGTGTGTGTGTGTGTTAGGATGATTGTATAATTGTAAGGTTAAATTTAAAAAAGTATAAATAAATTCAGATGGGTAAAATGCAGAAAATGAATTTCTGTCCGAGGATAATAAAGCAAGTAAAACTAAATAAATAAATAAAGTAAAAACTGCATCTGGTTTTCTTGTCATTGGGTTTAAAGTTTTCTGGACCAGTATTTGGACATGTTTGTGCAGGTCCAGATGTGGACTGATGGATCTGGTGTCTGTCCACGTTCATCACATGATGGATTCACAGGAGGAATCATCTTATAGAGTTTAACGCCTGATCATTTGGAAACACTGTCATCTTCTATAACATTGATTCACCAGTAAAACCCATGGAGTTGGATCAGTGACAGTGGATGGACACGCTGGGTTTATGTTCAGTTAATGAGAGATTTGGCTGAAAAAGTTACTTCTTCTCCTCTTTTCTCTGTTTTGATATAATAACCGTTGAATTTACTCGGAGTTTTAATGAACATCTACATGATCAGTGAATTAAATATAAAAATACATTACTTACACTGAAAAATGTAGGATAATATTATAATAAATGGTACTGGATCATTTATGTAGAAATGTTGAATGTAGAGACAACTTCATTACGAAGTCACCAAAAAATAGTTTTATGTCTGATGATGTATTTTCTTTAAGTGATCGTTCATATGAACATGAGACATTCAAGAACACCTGATGTTTGTCTGTTTTTCAGATAAACCAGTGTTGCTGTTTTATTTATGTTTAATATTTTTTACTTCCCATCAGGAGAGGGTGGTGTTTCAGGTTCCGATGAGTTGGTTTTTAATAAGTAGAACATTATTTTTAATGCCTGAAAGCTGCTTAGTTTAGACTGAATGTATTCTATTGATGAACAGTGATTGGAGGTGGTTTTATTTATTTATTCTCCTCTTGTCTTGTCGTTTTAATCATCTATTTCATGAAGTGGTCAAACTGAACCACATTGCGTGTGTTTGTGGTCATTGTCATAAACAGTGTGTGTCTCCTCTGTCCCCAGCAGCCGGCAGCCGGACGTCGGATGCTGGATGCCGATGGCCTTCAGCTCAGTTTAACATTGACTGGGAGGAAGGTCGCTGCAGAAGAACAGAAATAAAAAGTTGCCTGAGTGGAATGAAGGCCTGTTTTTAGAGCTGAAGTTCCATTTACATCTGAGTTTAGTCAAACATGGACATAGATCTAATCCATCTGTATGATGTTTGTTCAGATGAAACCTGAGTCTCAGTCAAAGAATGAGAATCAAACATCGTCAGTGCACGGCGTCCACCTGAGAAATCCTACTATATAAGACACGTTCTGTGTCCCATTGATGTTGCAGCACAGGAGGACGTTCGTACGGATTTTCCTCGACCTTCACAGGCCCGATCGCCGCCAAACTCGCCAAATGAATAGAAGCATTACCTGACTATCTACTAGGCACAATTTAATTATTCAAATGTTGTGAGGTATGCTGGGAGATTTTAGCCTCTCTCTACTTTGAATTCTTCATCCCTGCCGCTGTACTCCATTTTCGGAAGTGGTTATGCTGCCGTTCATGAAATTTCTACTGCTAACAGACGATGCTATAATGTGAAGGCTGCAGTTCACTACCACTGTACGAATTTAATCATGCTTGACCGGCCAAACAAATACATGCTCTTCCCTTCATGCCTCACATGTTGGCTCAAATTATTACCTGCACAATGCATGATTAAATGGTAGTTTACAAATGAATAGTGGTGGCAGACAAGTTCTACTTATCATGCTATCGTACAATGGCACCATGGGTACAACGCCGCTAGTGAAGTTAAACTAATGATCTGAACATGGTTTAAGGTCAGATAATGATGCTGCACATTCATCTGCTTTTCCCTCAGTTTATCAGGGTCTGACCTGCTTCAATTCACACATTTGTTCAGTATTTATTAATAAGTGAAGAACATCCAGCAACGGTGAGAAACAACACAAACCTTCAGTCCCTCAGGCGTAAAAACCATAAGATACAGATGGTCCCACATCACTGTCGCTCACATAATCACTGTAATTACACAAGCTTTTGGGTATCATTGTGGCGGTAAAGACCATTACATCATGAGAAAGAAATCAGTCGTCATGTGGCACATCAGCATTTGCATTTGTGTCTGCATCTGCAATGACATAAAAGATCAATATGATATAAAAGACGCAACAAAAACTAGATGTAAAAGACATAAAAAGGTATTTTCTGAATAGGTCTGACCACTAGATATCACTAAACTATGTTACGTATGAATAAGTAACATGTAATTAATGCTGAGTTTCCTTCAGAGTCTGAGGTGGGAAACATGTGGTCAGTGGGCCCTGATGGTGGCGGTAGCGGCAGCAGTAGGTCAGTGGGTCTTGACCTCTGACCGTCACCGTGGTAGAACTTTAGCCCTGGGCCCTGTTTTAAATGCAGGTGAAGGTGAGTGTGGATCCGCCTGCAGGTTCTGGTCCAGTTCATGGTAAAAAAAAAAAATAACAGAAAGGAGGTCAGAGTTACATAAATGCCAAAAATAAACACAGATACAGTACAGGGTCTAACGTCCAGTATTAGGATGAAGGTTTATGACCCTGTTTCAGCTCATCAGCTCCAGGTTATTTGGTCACATGACAGACTCAACACATCTGCTCCCTGATTGGTCGAACCCCTGTCACATGACAACCAGTGGATGATAAACCATGAACCTGATTTACAGCTGATTCTGTCTGTGTTTCTGGTTCTGGTGGATTCTGTTTTTATTAAACAGCAGTTCATCAGTGGTTCTCAATGGGGGGTCATGGTCCAGTAGGGGGCCTCAGGGAGCTGCCGGGGCAAGGGGGGCAGTGTTTCTAAGAAAAACACACAAAAATACTCCAAAGACAAAATAAGTGGATATTAAACTATGGAAACAAATAGTCAATCTGTAGTGAAGAGTCAAATCTGACAATAAATACAAAGATTCAATCAAACATTGGAACTTTTACTCAGAAAACATCTGTTAAATAATCTGTGCATATTCATATTGTGATTCATCTGTCAGCACTGATAGAATATTATTTAGTCTGTTATAAGTGTTAAATACTGGTTGTAAAATGAAACTTATTCAAATTTGTTTGCATCATAAAAAGAAAAGCAAGAGCATTGACAGTGGAAAGACAATAAACTGTGCAGATCAAACATCTTTCCCAAATAAATGTAAAGAAGCAGAAAACAACAATAAACAAAACCACAATAAAGAAACCATCAAGACGATATAGATGAAGACACAGAAATGCATCAAATGTGCAGAAACAGCTGAACAACAGGTGTTTATTCATATAATAAGAAAAGGAAAATGAAAATACATTTATTTCAATTGTAGCAGAGAAACCATCCATGAAATAACTTCACATTGTAGACAATTAAATTCACAAAGAAACATAAAAAGACGCAATATTGGTCAAATTACATATATTTTTCTCAAGACATTTCATTTTGTTCATATTTGATCAGATTATTCATATTTTTTGTGATAGTTTTCATTTTCTACACTAAAACAAAGAGTTTTATTTGTCATTATTTATAAGTTATTCTAATACTATTTTACTGGTCTGATCCACTTTAGATCATCTTGGTCTGAATGTTGAACCTGAATCAATCAATCAATCAATCAATCAATCAATCAATCAGTCAATTAAATTTTATTTATATAGCAACAAATCATAACAAAAGTTATCTCATGACACCTTACATACAGAGCCGGTCAAAACCAGACTTTCATCCAATTGACAGAAACCCAACAGAATCCTCCAGGAGCAAACATTTGTGAACTAAAATGATATTAACATCATTTATTGTTAATATCTTCGGTGTAATTTTTGCATTTAACAAATTCATCCCACGTTGGACCCTTTGGTGGCCGGCTTTGGCCCTCAGGCCGTATGTTTGACACCCCTGGTTTAGACATTACATCTGGTCAGGTGACTGTGGCGTCGAAGGGCTAAAGGTGGTTTTAGTCAGATTCAGACTCTGCATCGTCTCCAACTGCATTTATAACAGATGGATCAGACAGGTCATTAAATGCAATCAATCAGAAGAATGAACACGTCCTGCAGATCAATCACACACTTATCACTAAAGCATCCATCACCATGATCTGCACAGTGGTCAGGATGGAACAGACGAACAGACCAACTACTTTTATCTGCAAACTTTAGAGAATGAACATTTAATTCTGATATAGACGTTTACATGAACACAATCATTTAACCCTTAAACACCAAAACCATCTACTGATGGAACTGTTTAATACCTGTTGATCCACTAATCCTATCAATACATGCAAACAATTGGTGTCAAATACAATTTGTCATCTTTTCATGGTCATCAGATTTGACCCATTTGAATATTCAGAGGCTCCGTAGTTACCGTTGAAACACCATCATCTTCTACAACATTGATTCACCAGTAAAACCCATGGAGTTGGATCAATGACAGTGGATGGAGACACTGGGTTTATATATACATATATTAAATAAAATGAACAAAAGTGATTAAAAAATGTCCAAAATTATAAATAATATAAAAATATATGCAAAAATGTACTAAAATGAAGTAAAAATGAATAAAGTAAGCAAAAAAAAAAAAAAAAAAACGAACAAAAAACTGTCAAAGTGATCAATAAAATAAACAAAAATGAATAAGAAATCAACAAAGTAATAAGTAATTGAACAAAATAAGCCACAAACTCAACAAAATTGAAGAGAAAAACTAAAATAGGCAACAAAATGAACAAAAACTGTTGATTCACCTGGAAAATCCATGGAATCCATTGTTTTTATGTTCAGTGATGATAGATTTGACAGTAAAAGTCCCTTTTTTCTTCAGTTTTGTCTGTGTTTGATCTAATAACCTTTGAAATTACTCCGAGCTTTAATGAACATCTACATGATCAGTGAATTAAATACAAGAAAATACAGGATTTACATGGAAAACTACAAAATACAGAGGATAATATAATAATAAATGGTGATAAATCACTTAAACATAGAGAAAAATTCACTTGGAAGTTGACATGAAATTAGTGAAAATCCTCTTTTTAAAAAACAGTTGTTTGTCAAACTTCTTCTGCAGGTTCAAACTGACTAAAAATCATTGACTTGGACTCGTCAGCTCTGAGTCATTTGTTAAAATCACCTGTTAATGAATGACTAGTTGGATTAGAAAAGGTGGATGACAAGATGAATCAAAAACACCAATTATTATTATTCTGAATGTCAGATCCAGTCAACAGAGGGGATGTTTTCTACTGGACAATGGTTCAGATGTTTTCTATTTCACCTGCAGTAAAAGAGTGACACCTGGTGGACAAACTGGGAAACACATGCTCTGAGTGTGACGGAAACTTTCTTTCTTTCTTTCTTTCTTTCTTTCTTTCTTTCTTTATTTATTTATTTATTTATTTATTTATTTTTATTATTACCACCATAAAATGACCATTCAAGGAGGGGATTTTAACTGTTTTTTTCTTCGTAAACGGGTCAGAACCAGCTGTTGGGTAAAGTAAAGTAAGTAAAGTAAATTTTATTTATAGAGCACTTTTCACAGACAGAGTCACAAAGTGCTTTATCAATTCAAATCAGAATCAAATTAAGTTTACAGAGACCCAACAGAATCCTTCAGGAGCAAACACTTGTGATTGGTGACAGTGGCGAGGAAAAACTTCCCTTTAACGGGCAGAAACCTCGAGCAGACCCAGACTCCTGAAGGATGGCTGTCTGCCTTGACCAGTTGGGGTTAAAGAGAGAGAGAGAGAGTAAAGGAGGAGAAAAGAGAGAGCGATAGAGATATAGAGAGACTGGGGGGGGGGAATGACACATGGAGTACGTTATGATGAATACATAGAGTGTAATCAGTCTGTGGTGGTCCTGGGTCAGGTGGGAGACTAAAAAGCCTTTTTGAACAGGAGGGTTTTGAGGTGTTTCTTAAAGTTCTCTACAGAGTCCATGGACCGTAGGTGTAGAGGCAGGTCATTCCATAGACGTGGTGCCACAGCTTTAAAAGACCTGTCACCGCGTGTACTAAAACAGGTCCGTGGAACCATCAGCAGGTGCTGTCCTGAAGACCTCAAGCTACGAGTCGAGCTGTAGGGCTGGATCAGGGAAGCAATGTATGCAGGGGCCTGGCCATGTAGGGCCCGGAAAGTTAGCACAAGAATTTTGAAATGAAGACGATATAGAACAGGGAGCCAGTGGAGAGATTTAAGGATGGGAGTGATGTGGGTTCTCCTGTTTGTGCGGGTCAGGAGCCTGGCAGCAGAGTTCTGGACAAACTGTAGACGGGCCAGCTCCTTCTTGTTTAAGCATGTAAACAGGCTGTTGCAGTAGTCTAAGCGAGAAGATACGAAAGCGTGAACGATCATCTCGAGCTCATTTGTGGACACCATAGATCTGAGTTTGGAGATGTTGCGTAGGTGGAAGAAACAGTTTTTGACTAGGTGTTTGGAGTAGAATTCTAAAGACATGTCCTGGTCAAAGATGACACCCAGATTCCTCAGTTTTGTCTTTACCGAGGAACTCAGGTCTCCAAGGTGATGTTTGATCCCTGGGATTGCACTATCCGGGGCAATGATGAGGGTCTCAGTTTTGCTGGAGTTCAGCTGGAGGCTGTTATCATTTAGCCACTGCTTCAGCTCTGACAAGCAGTTGATTAAGGAACTCAGTTTGTGGGGCTCAGAGGAGTTAAAGGAGCAGTATATCTGGATGTCATCCGCGAATAGATGATAGGAGACATCACTGTACTGTCGGATAATGTGGCCAAGTGGGAGGACATAGAGTAAGAATAGGACTGGTCCCAGGACAGAGCCTTGGGGCACACCACACAGTAGATCCGCTGAGTCAGATTGGAAGTTGTTTATTGACACAGTGAAGCTTCTGCCGGTCAGGTAAGAGGAGAACCAGTCTAGCACAGGACCTGACATCCCTACCAGGTCCCTCAGTCTCTCAATCATTATGGTATGGTCCACTGTGTCAAAGGCCGAGGAGAGATCTAGCAGGACCAAGACCGTGGATTTCCCGGAGTCAGCCGCCATCAGGATGTCACTAGACACTTTTAATAGTGCGGTTTCTGTTGAGTGGCGTTGTCTAAACCCAGACTGAAAAGTGTCATAGATCTGGTGTGTCTCCAGAAAAGCTGTCAGTTGTTTAGACACTGCTTTCTCAAGGATTTTGGCCAATAGGGGGAGCTTTGAAATGGGCCTGTAGCTTTTGAAGTCTGTGGGGTCCAGTGTGGTTTTCTTTAGTTTAGGTTCTATGATGGCCTGTTTGAAGGAGCTGGGAAACAAACCAGTTGTGAGCGACAGGTTAAAAAACTTTATGACCCATGGTCCAATAGTGTCAAAGACACCGACAAGGAGCTTATGGGGGAGGATGTCTGCAGAGTTGGAGGAGGGTTTCGTTTTGGATAAAAGTGCTGAGATGTCCTCCAGTGTCACAGGGTCGAAAGAGGACCAGGTTTGCAGAGGGGGATCAGATAGGGTCAGACGGCCAGAGGGTGGTGGGATATTGTGTTTAATATCCCTGATCTTGTCTGTGAAGAAGTTTAGGAAGTCATTGCTGTCAGCTTTACAGAGCACAGGGGCAGCAGGGACAGCAGGGGACACAATGGACTGGATTGTGTCAAAGATTACTTTGGGGTTTTTCTTGTTTGTGGCTATAAGTTTGTGGAAGTAGCTGGATCTTGCCTCCTTAATCATTTTATTTAATGAGGTTATGAGATCTTTAAGATGTGACCTGTGTACTTCCAACTGGGTTGATTTCCAAAGACGCTCAGTTCTTCAGTGTTGCTGCTGTGACTCCTCCTGTCCTGCAGGTGGCGGTACTGACCCTTCATCCGGGTTATTACCGGCTCCATGGACCGGACAGGAGCAGAAGGAGACTCGGTACATTCCCTTATGGTTCCGCAGAGACAGAACCGCCTGTTTGGATCCAGCTGAGCCTTTGAGGACCCGTCAGTCCGGGTCTTTGTGTGGATCCGGGTCTCGGTTCCGGTCTCCGATGGCCGACGAGGCGGTGGTCACGGTCCGGTTGGTCCGGAGCTTCGAGCACCGGAACTTTAAGCCGGTGGTTTTCCGTGGAGTGTGTTTGGACCAGACGGTTCGGGACTTCATGGACCACGTCCTAAACGGTGACCGAAACCCGTCCACTTCCGGTTCTGCTGTGTTTATATGTGACGTGTGTAACTGTTGGACTCGTTTCAGAAATCACCTCCAGACCCGGACTACCCCCACCCTTCAGGAAGTACCCGTACGGTGAGTACCAGAACCAGAACCACCTGGACCATGGGACGGGTCCATCTGAGTCCAGCAGGTTTTAATAGATGGAGAAACAGATGGAGAAGCCTCAGTACATTAGAAATAGAAATACAAATATAAATATTATATAAACATAATACAAAGATTACTTCAGTATTCCACTACAACACAAATGAATATGAATACAAATATAATATAAATATGAATATAAATATAACATAATACAAATATAACTAGTGTCAGTTCATGACAGTGACTGCTTCTGTACAGAATTGAACTGAAAAAATATAGTTAAAATAAAAGTATTTTCTTTTACATCGTTTTTGTTTTATTATTGTTATTATTTTAAAGCTTTTTTTTTCATGTTGTTGCATTTCTTATGTCCTTTTTTGCCTTTTACTTTTCACTGAACAGGAGTGAGACATTTAGATGAAATCCTCCTGATTCTCTGGGTCCTTTATGTTCATAATAAAACACCTTTAATTCACTGTCAATGGGTCGATATCATCACATTCCTAAAAGAGTTTGGACTT